>NC_053432.1:73008029-73072269 GCF_007990345.1 Gossypium hirsutum
GATAATAATCAAGTGGGAATGTATTTCTTATGTGGAAATGGATTAATTGTTCATCTCTTCATTGTAATTCTAATGATCAGCAATCACAAAAACAGTACCTAAAACCAAGCAGTAAACATCCTGCTTCTTTTAACTCCAAGCTTTGTTTCTCGATATACATTAACAAAGGATACTTGTTTAATTTTTACTTTTTTTTTGGCGATAAAGGAAACTTGTTTAATTAAGTCAACAAGACCATCATTGTAGGGTTGGATACTGATATAAGTGTTTTGGAATTAGAAGTTAATAATGCTCCTGGGTTTATATGCTGATGACCATAAGCAGTAAGTGATTGTAGGGTTGGGAAAAGACATTTTGGTGAGCTCTGATTTCTAATTGTTGATTGTGGGTAAGATTTGCTGATAGGGGAATGGTGGTAAGTTTGTCAAATTTCCCTTTATTGGTCAATGTTTATGCGTTGAACTATTTTTTTCACCGGTTATTTTTGGGTTTAAAGAGCAAGCAAGTTTAGCTGAGACTTAGAACAAGTTCGGACTTAGCAGGTAATTGAATTAAACAAACAGAATTCCAGCTTTGAAACAAGCAAAATAAAATAGAGGCAGTATATGGAAGAGAAATATGATGAATTTCATCAAAATGAATAATGGCATAATGCCAATACATAAACCAAGCATTCAGCTTGTCAATCATAATATGTTCACTAATCATACCTACTACTTCTAGTACTGAAACTTGGTAACCAAGCTGTACACATGAACAAGCTCAGTTAACAGCTCAATCACTATCAAAGTACACTGAAATCAAACTATCATAGTTCAAAATGACTAAATTACATTACATAACTAGGTAAAAATGAAAAAATCAATAGCTGCACTTGCTTCAGCAGTCATGCATGGCTCGAACTACATGGCCTGCTTCTTGACTGCTTCTGGTGCACTGTTGACCAAACTTCAAACTTCTCCTTGGTTAGCATGTTGCAAACTTCTATTTCAGCTCTCAAATGTAAATCTTGACACACTAAGGGCTTTTGTCAAATGTCAGCTAGCTGTCTTCAGAATACATGAACCAGTTTCACTTCTTGTGCTGCTCCATTTCCCTAACAACTGAAGTTAAATGTTGAGGCTTTGTCCTTTCATGGAAAATGGATCTTTTCAATTGCAAACAGCAGATTGATTGTCACACATTATCTTTGCTGCGTCCCTTTGGTGAAGATTCATATCAGCCAAGATCTTCCTCAGCCAATGCTGGTTGACAGCTTCTGCAGCTGCACATTATTGCCTCGCAGTTGACTGAGCAATAACATTTTGCTTTTTCGGAACTCCAACAAAGATGGCTGGGGTCTGATTTTGTAATTGGGTTTTAGTTTAATTTTTTTGGGGGTTATTTGGGTTATGGGTTTAATTTTGGTTGGGTTAGTAAGGCTAAATTGGGCTTGTACAAAGGCAGCATCTGGTGTCATATGGTTGGTGTAACACTATCTATGAGTCATCCCTTTGTGCTTTTCTTAACAGCTTGAGCATGAAACTTCAAAACATATTTCATGGTAATTGCCTTTTCTGCTTTCGAGCTTCAGCCTTTGGCTGTTGTGGTTGATTCTGCCTTGGTCTGCCTTGCCTTGTTGCAAACCTTTTCAACATAGCCATCTTTTTGCAGTATTGGCACTACACATTGGTTTAACCAGCAATTGCTTCTGGAAGACCAGGCCTTTTGCAATGCCTGCAGGTGTTGATCCCTTCTTCTTGTGCATCTGACTTAGGCTTGTCTTTCCAAGTATTTTGACTTTATAGGCAGAGGTGCTCGGAAGCAGGTTTGGTTTTGGCTTGGAAGGCACCTTCTTGGTGCTCCTCCGTCTGCTAGCTCTTCTTTGCTTTGTGCATAAAGAACATTGATCAGCTCTGGTCAATGAGATGCTAGTCAGGTCCCTTGAGTCTTCGAGGGAAGATATTTTTGCCTTATACCTCTCAGTAAGGTTGAGACCACTTCTCCACTATTCTTGTTTCACTAACTATTCTCCAAGGAGCCTTATGCTATTTACACAACCATAATCTTATCTGAATACTGCTTGACAATTTCTTCTTCCTTTATCTTCAAGTTCTCGAAATCCCTCTCAATTCAGTAGTTTGTTGCTGCCTTATTCTCTCAGTTCCTTGGAAACTCCTCTTTTAATCTGTCCCAGGCCTACTTTGTAACACCCAACCGGCCCAAACGTTTATGGCCAGATCGACATGCACATCGAAGCGTTCAAAACTTTTATATTGTTGATCCATAAAAACTTACGTAGTGTTTAAAGTATTTCATTATAGGTTAAAGTGATGGAAGCGTGACCAGGTAGGAAACCGGAAAAGAGGTGGTAAGTTCCATCGGACTGCTTAAGTACAAGCTCCCTTCGGTCCAATCCTGGACATGCATACCACCATTGCACACCTTACGTCATGGATATTTTAGGAAACCGATTTGATTAAGTCATTTTAGGAAAAGTGGATTAATTTTGGAAATACTTTCCATTGCGAAGCTTTGCTTGTTGTGTGTTATTTTGAAATCAATTGTTGTTTTGAAAACGCGCCCTAAAGCTTTCAATTTCAACAGTTAAAATAAGTATACCTATCTTAGTATAACATATAAACCATCAAAATAATAAGCAGCCTTATTACATTTAAAACCCAAAATTCAAACGTAAATAAAAGGATGTCCAGTTCACCAGAGAAAATCAACTTTCAGAATGGTGGCCACTCCGAATTCCCTTACAGCTCCAGCCACTATGGTTGGGGATTCCTGTGTGGATGAAATAAAAGGGGTGAGTTTGGGGAAACTCAGTGTGTAAGGAAAACTCATTCAAAGCCAAGTCAGCTCAAGCTATTGGGCCTGAGCCCATTCAGGGTATAGTGGTACTGGACCAGAGCCTTTTCAGATTTAACAATAACTGGGGCCTTAGCCCCTTATTCGATACAGTATGGCCATAGGCATTTTAAATACATGCAATATCAATAAATATGCAAGCCATTTGGGGAGATTACTCAACCCACCAACCACTTACACTCCACCCGTCCAGCCTACACTCCATGTGGGGAATAGCTCACCCACCCAGGCCCACCTCACAGTTGCAGCTTGCTGCTCAGTTAACAGTAATGGGCAAAGCCCCCAGTACGTGGACAAGCCACTTTCAGTACTCCTCCGTCAATATCCAAATCCATGCATCAGATAATACAAACATGGCATGCAGTAAATACAACAGTCAACCATGCATTTAGGTCAATTTAACCCTAGGGGTATTTCATAATTTATCTCCTAGGGGTAAAACTTAAAATTTTTCACTTTTAAAGGTATTTTAGTAATTTATCTATTTTAGGGTTTTTCATGCATATTCCTACTTTCACGTACTACAGAATCAGTACCGAGGGTTCTTACGAATTGGGCCCGTTGGCCCATCTTCCAATTTGGCCCATTAAGCCCAAATATCGAGGGCAGCAGAAATCATGCACTTTGGCAGTCCAAACATTGCAGCTTACCAAAAACATTAATCGATTTTCCTCACGAGCATTCGTACACTCGCAATTCTACAAATACCGGTTTTCGGCATTTTGGATTTTCGACTTTTGCCAATCTAGACTAAGAAAGAGGGTGTTAGTTACACACTATTTGCGAATGATATGCTGACGAGTCCACACACGACTACTAAATGGATACTCACCGTTAATCTAACTATTCAATACGGAACTCGTATTAACCCTTACAATATTCGGCCAACCACCTACAGATTAGTAGCTTTTAAGAACAATCGCAACTCATTAACAATTTTTGTCAATGTTTACCCATATCATTTTCACTGGAAGCTGTCTTCTGGCAACGTCGCTAAATTATTTATAACTAGAGCTACGAAACTCCAAATCAAGTGTTGTTAATTTTCTCTGAATAGACTCATATATCTTCTATCCATAAATTTTCAGATTTTTGGTATGGCCAATCATACCAGATTTTTCTTAAGTTTCCCCATGTTCCTCGCTTTGCTTATCTGACCACTCTTCATTACGATCAAAATTCTCATTGTACGAATTCAAATCTGTCTCCGCGTTTTCCATTTGAAACTAGACTCATTAAGCTTTAATTAAATAATCTATTTAGCTTCTATCATCTCACAATTTATTGGTGATTTTCCAAAGTTCACTTACTGCTGCTTTTACCAAATCACTCTTCACACCTAATTGCATGCTTGTTATTTAAACATGTTAATACCAATCAATCAGTCACATATCTATGATTTACTTAAGTATAATCTCCATTTCATCATTAAGTACACATGTGACCGATTTTTCCTCCTTACATTTAAGGCACTGCATGCTCATTTGTTTGGTTCAACTTCATCTATCTTCCATTTTCATCAAAAGAACATGAACAACAACCGTTTCCTTCATTTTTAATTCATGACTAAATGCTCACACACAACTAAAACCAAAATATGCTTCAGAGTAAGGTAGAATCAAGAAACCATGAACTCAAAATAAAAGCAACTACATGACTTACCTTCAATTTTCTTCCCCAGTGACCGAATATTCAAGAGCTTTCTCCTCTCCTTTTCTTCTAACTTTAGGCTATGATTGAACAAGATGGACAAAAGTTTGTTCTTTTCACTCTTTTTTTCTTTTAATAAAATTTCATATTTATCCATTTAATTCTTTAATACAAAAGACATAAATTCCATCATGGAACATTACCTAACCTATTCATGGAACATCTACCTAACTCATTATCATGGAATATTTACCTAATCCATTTCATGGAACATTACCTAACCCATTATCCAATTTGTATCAATTTGTACCTAAAATTATGGATATCAAGTGCTCATATTGTCTACAAAACATGATGGCTGGCCTTCATGTAAATGGGAGGTTTGTCATGCAATCCTCCTATTTTGCACTCCTATTTATTGGCCACTTTAATTTAGCCTGTTGACACCATTTTTTGTGGACGGTCGATGATTTGAATAAAGATGGCCCTTTTGTGGGTTGACGGTCACTCGTACGGTTGTTTTTATCGTTTGATTTTAAACACGTTTTTTTACGATCAGATGGGTTGGGAGTGTCGCAGAGGGGATTAGCACCTGATCGCCAAATTTACTATTGATTATAGTGTCTAGTTCGAAAATTGAAAAATTTGAAGAGTTTTAAAAATGCGATCCTTAAAGAAACTCTGATAACGTGATTGAATATAAGATTCTCTTGTTCGAAGATATCACATCCAGACGTTAGGATACGATACTCTAAACCATCGAAACCAAGATCCCTTATAGTTAATGAAACCATACTTTGAAGCTTTAAGGGATATTTGGCTATTTAGTCGAACGAGGAATCGAAACCCAGCACGTTAGGGCACTTTGATTTCCAATCGAATAGCTATTAGAAAATTTTTGATTTAGTAATGCTTGACAACCGATCGCGAGTGACAAAGTAAAATAAAACAAAATAGGAAAAAATGACGACGAAAAACAAACAAAAAAAAATAGAATAACTTTTAGAAAAGACAATGTACATGAATAAATAAACAAACGCAAATAACAATGATGAAATAAATACAATATGTAAAAAAATATCAGTATAATTTAAGCCATAAAATAAGAAATGCATATAAATTATAGAATATGAAAACATAGATAAATATACATATGTGTAAAAATAATATTATAAAAAGGGTACGTATACATGTATAAAAAAATAAATGTATTAACAATGAATATAATAAGGGTAAGAAAACAAGTATATACACAATATATATGTAACGTGTACTAAGGATATATATATACAATACAGTATTTAAAATAATATTTACGTAATACAAAATATAATTAAAAGGTATATGTACATACGTAATATATAAATACATATATAATATAATGTTAAAATATTTACATAATACTAAAATATTTAGGTAATATATGCGTATATTGAAAACTAGTAATAAATTACGAGGTATATACAAATATATCAAGTATATATACGTATTATAAATATATAAATATATACAAAGCATAAACTAATAAAAATAATAAGAATAATAATAATGATAACATTGGAATATAAAAGAAACAAACATAACATTAATAAATATTAAAATAAAGTGAAATAAAAATGTTAAATATGAGAATATATATAGGTATACACGTACATAATAAAATATATAATACTAATAATAATAATAATGGTAATATAAAAATAACAAGGATATTTAATAAAGATATAAAAATCAACAAAAAAGGACTAAAATTGAATTAAAACAAAGTTGTGGGGCCAATTTGAAATGAAACAAAGAAAAGGGACTTAATTGTACGCGCGTGAAACGTTGGGGACCGAAACAACAATATTCCTTTCCATTAAAACGCAGCACATTGGCGGGGACTAAATCGAAAAGCGCGAGAAATTATAGGGCCAAATTGAAAATCATAAAAAACTTAATTGTGAAGCATCAGAAAAGCGGAAGGACTGCGCGCATAAATATCCCATTCAAATGAAAACACGCGGATCCTCTAGCGGGTCGGGTCGGATGGGTCGGGCATGGCCAAAACGACGTCGTTTTGGAGGGCTATATAGGCCTAAACTAACCAAAAAAAATCATTTGGGGAGAGGGAAAGAAAAAAAAAGGAGAGAGGGAAGAGAGAAGGGAGAGAGAAGGGGAATCCGGCCAGGGGGGCCGGTCACCGGACGGCCACGGAGGCTCGCCGGCGCCGGCGCCAGCCACCGCACGCGGTGGCCGGAAAGGTAAAAATTTATTTTTTTTGTTTTTTTTATTTTTCGATTTATGTGTATATATATGTTAGAAATGAGGAAGAAAAAGGAAAAAATGGATTTAAGAAGATAATAGAGAAAAACAAAATCACCTTCCGATTTATGTTTTCGTTCCTTGTTTCCTTTTTTTGTGTATTTTCTCTGCTTTTTGTATTAAAATGCCAAAAAAAAAACAAAGAAACCCCCCCCGTTCAGTCCTTCATTTCGGGTTTTATAACCCCTTTTTACATCCTTTTTCTATTATTCTATCCTGTTTTTTTGTCTTGATCTGCAGGGCATGGAGGTGCTGGTAGTGGAGGAGGAGCATGCAGCGGCAGATGGTGTCAGACGCGTGGACACGCGAAGCCAGCGATTGGCGAGTAGCGGCGGTGGGCGTGCGCAGGAGGTGGCAGCGACAACATGCGGCCGGGGTTTCTTTTTGTGTTTGAAAGTTGGTGTAGTTTTGGGCCATTCGGGCCTCTAGGGTTTTTATTAATATTGGGCATTTGGGCTTGTAGTTTTTGGGTTAAATGGCTGAAATGGCTGCTTTTTTTTATTATTTGCTCTATTTTGCTGTATGGCCGGGCAGATTTGGCTTACAACGAGCATTACTCCAAACTAACCAATGAATTGGAAAAAGTTCAGATTGTCGAGATGATCTCTTGGTCACCATCCAAAGGTAGAATTTCATTTATCTGCTGGTGTCTTTTTATGGTAGTCATGTATGCATCCCCAAGTATTCTTTTCTAAGGATCATGATGTCACTCATTCATTTTTAATCTCTGAAGAGGGTTGCGAAGGCTATCAAAGAAAAAACTTGCAATGCTCTTCTTCTCAAGGTACCATTGGGTTGTTTTCCTCTAGAAGATCATTTATGTTTCATCGTCAAGCCTTTGAAATTAATCTAGATTCTTTCTGTATGACCGGTAAATAGGTTAATCAAATTGGATCTGTTACCGAAAGTATCGAAGCTGTCAAAATGTCCAAGAAAGCTGGATGGGGTGTGATGGCAGCCACCGCAGGTTTCAATGACAAACCTTTAAATGCTAAATTTGTTAATCCGATTACAAATCAGAAGTCCTGTTTCTCATGGAATGTATAAACTATTCGATTGCAGTGGTGAAACTGAGGATACATTTATTGCGGATCTTTCGGTCGGTTTGGCCACGGTAATGACTCTGAAATCTAATCGTACTTTTATTGCCTAAATCTTTGTTGTTGTGAATTTAGATGTTGCAATCTCAGTTCTTGTTCTTAACATAGATTTGTTCTTTTTTTTTAAATCAGGGTCAAATTAAGACCGGAGCTCCATGCCGGTCTGAGCGTCTAGCTAAGTACAATCAGGTTAACATCTTTACCTTTAAACAATCATATGATTTTTTTTCCCTTCTCTTGAATGATAAAACAAATTCAACGTTATTAGTTTTTTTTTCATGTACCAAGCATCGTCTGATTATGTCGATGTTATTTTATAATTTGCAGCTTTTGCGAATCGAGGAGGAGCTCGGTTCGGATGCCATCTATGCCGGAGCTAGTTTCCGTGCTCCTGTTGAACCTTATTAGGAGTTGGTTTGATGATAAAGTTTGTTGCGACTGGATGTGCGCGATAGAGCTTACTTCCAATGAATAAGTTATAATAGCACATGGTGGGTTAGTCAAGACCCAAAAACCTTTTTTTTTCAATAATTTTGACGGAAATTTTGTTCCAAAGAAACATAAAATTATGTCGAAAACCTCAAATCAAGCTCCTTGTTTTTATAGGTACCCCGTTCATGGTTGCTTGTTATTTTCGGAGATCATGGTTCTGCTGCCTTTTTAACTTCCGGCTGAGTTACCACAAATGAAAAAATTGCATTTTGGCACTATTATTAACAACCGTTTTCATTTTGGCCATTTGTTGTTAATCCCGGATTAGTCAATGTTACTTTACACTCATTTTAGTCATCAAAGTTTTCATTTTTGTTCCTCGTTAAGAAAAAAACTTGAATTTTTATAGGGAATTGAGTTATTCAACTGCAAAGATTAAACCAATTTTTCCCTTATAACTCAATTCCTTGTAAAAATTCAGCTTTTCATCTTTTTATTGAAAAAGAAACTAAAATCAAATCTAAAAAAAAAGTTAAAAATATAAAATAACTTTTTTTACTATAAAACAGAGTTTTTCTTATAAAAACTTAGGTTTTTCCTTATTGGAAATTTTCAATTTGATTCCAAAAAAAGCTGAGAATTAAGGAAATTAAAAGATAAAATAGTTTTTCCTTGATAATTCTATGTGAAATCCTAGGTTTTTCTCTTTATTGGAAAAGTTAATCCAAAACTAAAATTAATAAAATAAAAAATAAACAAAAGAAATATAAAAATAAAATGATTTTTCATGCAAAAATATAAAATTTTCTCTCTATAAAGTTGGTGACTAAAATAAATATTAAATTAATGGCATATGACAAAAATTCAAAATGATTATTAACAGCTATGTCTAAAATGTATTTTTTATTTTGAATATCTAAAATAAAAATTATTAAAATTCGATAATACAATAGTTTATCTTTTAGAATTCATGTCCCATTCATATGTTTTGTTAATTGTGTTAAAAAATTTATTATTTATATAAATTTTGATTCAATAATAATTGGTTAAATTTCTCCATTAATTTTCTATTCATAAATTATCTAATACAATTTTAATCATTATTTATAATGATATGGCGATCTGGATTATATACATATGGATTATATTTGTACACTTAAATATGAGTATTGTATTAAAATATAATTAAAAAGAACTAACGGATAAGATACCAATTATTTTCTTTCACGCCTATGTCAAGTTCACAAATTCTTGAATGCCGTCAAGCCAAGTCACTCGGTGGTGACATTGAAGATCTATAAAAAATGTAAAGCTTTAAAGAAACTAAGGATTAAATATTGTTTCCAACTAGTTGGTGCAGCAAGTGAGAATTTTTGGACCATTGAATCATCAATTGATGGCTTAAAACAATATTCCATGAATAAAATGATCAATTTCTTTAAAAAGAAGAAGAAGAAAGAAGCAATTATAGAAAATGGCAAAATTATTAATAGACAAGTTGCAATTTAGGTCCGCCCCCTATACCTTTCTTGGTTATTCTTCATTGCACAAAGATTATCATGTTACTTTTCATGAGCTTGTGTTTCCTTTTCAAACTGCTGTTAAGTCTGCACCAGTTACTTCCACTTCACCCTCGCGTCCTCACTTTAGCTCTACATTACTTGTGTTGACACCTTTGACTTCATTTGTGACCCCTGCAACTTTATTTTCTTTATCGCCTATCTCAGCTTCTTTACCTGCAACTTCTAACTCCATACCTTCAGTTTCTGTAAACGATTCACTCGCCACCCCATCAACCACTCCCTCCCATTTGCTTTCCCAGCCTATTATTTATGTTGCTAGTCCATCTCAACATAGAGCACCACCCTTACTCAATACTCACTCTGTAGTCACTTGTAGTAAAATTGGCGTCATCAAACCTAAGGTCTACCTTAACCAAGACAACTTATTTATCAGATTCTACTCTTGCTGATGTGCATGAAGCAATGGCTCATCCTCACTGGCAAGGTGTTGTACATAATGAGTTGTATGCTCTTCTTAACAACAGCACTTGGAGTCTCTGTCCTCTTCCTGCAGCACGACGATCCATCGATTGCAAATGGTTGTTTAAAGTGAAAAAGAAAGTAGATGGGCCTGTGGATCGATATAAAGCATGATTGGTCGCTAAATGATTTTCTCAGCATGCTGAGTCCGATTTTGTGGATACATTCAGTCTAGTGGTTTGAGCAAATACCATTCGAACCATTCTTATTGTTGTTGTTATGAATGGACGTTCACTGAGGCAAATAGATGTCAATAATGCACTTCGTAATGGTGCCTTGCCTGAGGAAATATACATGGATCAACCATCTGGATTTGAAGTTCAAGGTACCAATGGGGAACAACTTGTTTGCAAGCTGAATAAGATACTATATGGACTTAGACAGGCACATTGAGCCTGGTTTCACACTCTAAGGAAGTATCTTGTTGAACAGCTTGATTTTCAACTTTCAAAAGTTGATCCTCAAAACAAGTATGACTGGAGCAACTCCTACTCCTAGCCCATGGTGGGCACTCCTAAGTTGACTTCCTTGGATGACAGTCCTGTCGATGATAATCATTTATAAAGCGTTATTGGGACTCTCCAGTTTGAATGTATTACATGACCTGATCTAGCTTATTGTGTCAATAATTAAGCTTAATCAGTATATGGATTTCACCTTTCGACACTCATTAAAAGGTTATTAAACGAGTGTTAAGGTATCTTAGACGTGGCGCAATGGATCATGGTTTGTATTTTACAAAAGGGTAGTTTGGTGTGGTTTGCAATTCTGTTGATGATTGCGCCCCTACTGTTGAAGATCGTAGTTTAACAACAGGTTACTGTATGTACATTAGACCTGATCCTATTGCATGGCGTTCTAAGAAGCAATCCGTTGTGTTCAAATCATTGTCAGAAGCCGAGTATCACAACTTAGTTGTGTTTCTGAGATGCTAGGTATAAAACAGTTGTTGACTGAAATCAACCGCCAGTTGTTTGGTGTGATAATACCTCCACAGTTTCAATGGCTACTAATCCTACACACCATGCTAAGGTTAAGCACATGGAAACCGGTCTCCAATTTATCCATGAAGAAAGTCCTTGATGGTGTTTTGCAAGTCAATTTTGTTCCCTCAACAGATTAAGTGGCCGATGTTCTTACAAAGCCAATCACACCAAAGCAATTTCTTTTTTTCACAGTGCTTTTCGAGTGTTACCATTTGTTGATGTGTCTAATAATCAACAAAGGGTAGAAAACTAGGAGATTGTTAGAGTATTAAGCAGCGCAGCTTAGTTGTTAACCAACAGATTAGATTAAAATGTTAAGATTGTTTTAAGTCTATTAGGGTTGTTACCTTCAGTTATATTGTTATCAACCACCACTATTGTGTGTAGATAAGTTGTGCAAGTTTCTAGTCAATATAAGTTTTTCAGATCATTATTCTTCAACATATCATTTTGTACTTTGTTTAATTGTTTGTTTTCTAGTTGTTAATCAACTTTGATAGCTAATAACTATGGTTTTACATGCTCCAACAATTATTATACATAAATTTTTTAATTACGGGTAAACTACACTGGTAATAGATTTCTTTTTTGTCACTTAACTATGAAAAATTACAAAATGTTCACTCAATTATTAGTAAATTTCTTTTATAGTCACTAACTATTCAATTTTATCTTCTTTTTTTTGTTATTAGTTGGCTAATGATGACAACTTTTAAAATTTGCATAATAGCAATTTTAACTCTCAACATTTATAAATTATATCAATTTAGTCTTGATTCTAAAAAATTTAGCCCTTAACATTTACACATTGTGTAATTTAGTCTTTTTTGCAGTTCTGTTTTTCTTTGTGACATTGAGGGTTAATTTTAAAAGAATAAGAAAGATGAAAATTACTATCTTGGATTTTTAGGTGTTTTCATTTGTTATATATTTCAATCAAATTTAGTTAATAAGTTTTTTTAGGTCACAAAGAACAGCAAATCTGTAAAAAAAAAAGATCAAAATTACACAATGTATAAATGTTGATGGTTAGATTTTCTAGAACCAAGACTAAATTGACACAATGTATAAATGTTGAGGGTAAAGTTGCTATTATGCCAATTTTCAAAATTAGACAATGTGTAAATGTTTATGGTTAGATTTTCATCATCAGCAAGCTGATGACAAAAATAAAATAAAATTGAATAGTTGGGTAATCATTTTGTAACTTTTTATATTTGTGTGACAAAAAAATTATTAATAGTTGGGTGACCATACTTTGTATTGGGTTAATTATTTGTTTGTGTTAAATTATATAGTAAAAACTTGAAGGTTAAATATACTCTAATTTTCTATACACTTCACACATTTGAAATTAATCTCTCTATAACACCCCCTACCCGTATCCATTACCGGAATAGGGTACGAGCCATTACCGGAGTTTACTGAACATTTTCAGATAATTCTAAGTCATTTATTATTCATATTTTAGAAATAATCATAACGTCTCTCTATTGGGCCCTCGAAGCCCTAAACATACATTAGAAACCAACCGGAATTAAATCGGGATTATAAAAAAAATTTCGCAAATCTTAAATTTTATTTTCATCTAAGTACTTACTATTTCAATGCTCCTTATAATTAAACATGTTACCGTTCAATCAATAGTTTGGCACTTGTCTAAGCATCGAACAACATCATTGTTAGTATACTTGTACACATTTCATCTAAATTCAACATTGATATACTTATTTTCTCTACATATCGCACTTGAGTTTAATAATAGTCTCAACTTACATAATTTCATTGTATCAAAATATCAAAGATAATCATATATGTACATGTCATGAAACATATCATGCTTTTACCGTTTCTTCATAAGCATATATCATTCATTTCATTATATCAATATTTCATGCTCCATCATTTCCATATATTTTATGTATATTTATTCCGGTAATAGTTTATATCAAACTTGACATAAATTATATTCCATGTACTTATACTTATTTTGTTTATTTATCTTCATAATTATTCCATACAACTATTTTGTACATATATTTCCATATGACCAGTTCTTGTAAACATTTCACACAACCATTTCATATAACCATTCGTCATCTGATAAGTATTACCTGAATATCAATTGTTCAATAGATGTCATAGCGTCTCCCATCCACGGTCTTATTTATCTTTGACATGATGCTATAGTGTCTTTCAACTATGGTCTTACTCATTCATTTTCTGTCATGTTGCCATGGTATCTTTCAACCATGGTCTTATTCTTTTCATGTCACGTTGCCATAGTATCTTTCAACCATGGTCTTATTCATTTCATATCAGGTTGCCATAGTATCTATCAACCATGGTCTTATTCTTTTCATGTCACGTTGCCATGGTATCTTTCAACCATGGTCTTATTAATTTCATATCACGTTGTCATGGTATCTTTCAACCATGGTCTTACACATTTCATATGAGGTTGCCATGGTATCTTTCAACCATGATGGTTGTCATGGTATCTTTCAACCATGGTCTTACACATTTCATATCAGAGAGCACACTCCCGCGAACCTCATCCTTACAGTGGGATTACCAGTCCAGGCTAAATCCCCTGTAATATAAACTCATAGAGTATTGTCGGGATTACCAGTCCAGGCTAAATCCCCTGCAATGACAATTACTCTAATGAGCTTGGATCTGAATTACCAGTTCAGGCTAAATTCAGACCCTAATTCGGATTACCCGTCTGGGCTAAATCCATTTTACACATAGAGGGCTATATCAGAATAGGATCACCCGTCTGGGCTAGATCCTTTTTACAGTCAATTCCTTTTCAGAGATCTATCGAATTTTCTTTTCATTCAACCGGGCTTTATTTTCAATTTATATCGAGTATTAGCAATATTTCATCAATTATCATGAATTGAACATTCAAATCATATTTTCATCACATAACCACATATTTTAAGTATTTAAAATACAATTCAAGTTACACAAACTTACCTTATTGCTTGTTTGTGTTTATAATTTCCTTAATCCGATATCTTTTATTTTCCACGATCAAGTCTCATTTTTGAGTCGTCAGGATCTTTATAAATAAATTTGATCATCATTTTCATTCATTTCATATTCTAATGCATTTAATTAATGCTCTAGGAAAAATTACTATTTTGCCCCTAAACTTTTAATTAATGACGATTTCATCCTTAGGGTCAGGAAAATAAAATTCTTGCAATTTAACCCTTATTTCTAGATATTATTCTCATCCATATTGATAACAATCTATGAATTCTATAAAATATCAGAATTTTCCATAATTTCAACACTTTTCAATTTAATCCCTAAAACATGTTTTCCTCCGATCTTGAACTAAATTAATAATTTCATTCAATTTTGTAATTTAAATAATAAAATAATCCATTTCATGCAATTTGGTCATTTCTGACATTTTTACAAAATTACCCATAAAGTTTTACTTTTATTCAATTTAGTCCTTGAGCCTAAAACATGCAAATTAGCCATGCTAGATGAATATTCATACATATTTTTCCTCCTTCTCCTCTCCATTCCACATCCTTAGTGTATATAACACACTTGTAAGTAACATTATCTATAATTTTTATTATTTACTTTTATGAATATTCAAGCTGTCCATCTGTGTCATAGTCACTAAATTATTTATAACTTGAGCTACGGAACTCCAAATTAAGATCCGTTAATTTTTCCTGAAACTAGACTCATATACATTATTACCATAAAATTTTCAGAATTTTTTGTTTAGCCATTAGTTACAGTTTATTCTTTAAATTCACCCCTATTCTACTGTCTGACAGTTTCGATCCTTCTTCACTAAAAATTAATTATCTCACAGTACAGAACTCGGATAATATTCCCATTGATTTATCCTGAAAATAGACTCATTATGAATTCTAAAAATATAAATTTAAGCCTCTAATTATTTTTATTCAATTTTTGGTGATTTTTCAAAGTCAGAACAGGGGAACCCGAATTCATTCTGACCTTGTCTCACAAAATTTATTATATCTCATAATTTACAATTCAATTGCTTACACCGTTTTTTCTATAAGAAACTAGACTCAATAAGCTTTAATTCCATATTTTATTAATCCTTTAATTAAATTTATACAATTTTTGGTGATTTTTCAAACTTAGACTACTGCTGCTGTCCAAAATAGTCTTAGTGCAAAATGTTGATTTTCTACTTTTAATTTCAATTTAATCCTAACTAAATTCACTTACTTTTCTATCTTAATTCATACTTTATTTCTACTCAATTTTTAACTAAACTCATATTTAACTATTAAATTTCCAGCATATTTTCCTAATTTCGAAATTTAATCAATTTAGTCCCTACAACATAAAACTTATGAATTAATTTACAATTCAATCCTTATTTCATTTCTAACTTGAATTCCTATCAATCTAACCCCTAATTCATCTTTTTATTCAACATGAACAATCTTTAAAAATCTAATAACTTTCAAAATATTCACTTAATCTCATCAAAACCTTATCCCAAAGCTTCCAAAACATCAAAATTAAGTAAAAAAGGCTAAATTGACTTACCTATTTAACTTTCAAGCCTTGAAATCCCAATTTTTCCCTTTTTCCTTCTTTCTTTTTTTTCCCTCCTTTCTTTCCCCTGCTCTCTGTTTCGTTTCATCCTTTCTTTCTTTTTTTATTCTTTTTCTTTCTTATTCCTTTTACTTTATATATATATTATAATAACTTAATAATAGCTATAATAAAATATCTATTTAATATCCAATATCTATTTTACATTTTTATACACATATATTATTACATTTGTCTTTATTTAATCTATTTACTATATAAATATCTTTTACTTAATAATAATATATAATTTAATAATATACTTATATAATAAGTAAATATACATGTATTTTACAAATGTGTATATATTAGTATCACAAATGTCACTATACATACCATACATTTGTCAACTTTTTATTTATTTATCATATAATATTAATTTAATAATAATAAATACATTAATATTTACTTAAATAATAAGCAAATAAATATATGTATTACAAATGTGTGTATTATATTTATTATACTTGTATTTTATTTTTGCCATACACTTGGCACTCTTTTTGGTTTATTTACTTATTTAGTCCTTTTAATTTTCTTTATTCTATAATTAAACTTTCACACTTCATTCAATTTAATCCTTTTATCTAATTATCCTTTATTTAAGCTAATTTGCTTCATTAAACTTTAATTAATCACTCTCTTAACTTCGTAAATATTTTTAATAAATATTTACAAATCTATTTTTTAGAAACGGAGACCCGAAAATGCACTTTTTTGATAACTGTAAAAATTCGGGTCATTACACTCTCTATTTTTATTTTTAGAAATTTAGTCTTTCTACTTTTCAAATTTAAAATGTCAAGTCTAATTGTTACATTTGTTAAAACTCTCCTATTAAATTCATTGGTGTGACATTTTAAAATTAAAAGAATTTACTTGGTAGTGAGGTAACAAAAAAATTTATGTTGAAAATGTTGATGTGAAATTTTTCATAGAAACTCTTATTCGACCTCGTCATGGTAAATTTTTTTTGTTGGAATAGTGTTTTTAAGAAAAATAATCTCAGCATTGTAATTGAAATAGTTAACAATATTAACTATTTAGATAAACTAATGACATTGTAAAAGTAGACGGGCCAAATTATGTCAAAATTTAAAGATATATATTCAATCCAAGTTTAAGCATAGTATAGGGGACAACTTTAAAAATTGACCATTGTCTTATAAAGAAATAAAATGCAAGGCAAACTCAAAAGATGTGTCCGTCCCTAAGACAGACATTCAAATTATATATATCCACGTAAAATTTTAATCGAAAAATTCACAATATTAACTATTTGGACTAACCAAATTATGTTAGAAATTAAAAAAAAAATCTCAAACTCAAGCATAATAAAAGGACTAAAGTTGAAATTTAATATTTTCTTATAATGTAAAGAAAAAAAGAGAAATGTACATGTGTTAGCAACAGGAGTTAGTGCCAAAGAAACTTTTAAACTTTTATCACTATCATCTAATGACTTAAAAAAAGTAAAAGAGAATCGTGTTATTAATTAGTCCAAATAATTAACACCTTTAATAATTTCAGGAGTTAACGTGGAATTTTTTAAAGAAAGACAACATTTATTCTAACTCTTTATGCCAAAATAAATTTTTTGTTAGAATAGTATTTTTTTAAAAAAAATCACATAAAAAATGTAATTAAAATAATCATTTTTAGGGTAATTAATAACATTATAAAATATAAGGATAAAATTAAAGTATAAAAATTAAATCTTAAATTTTAGCATAGTAGAGGAACCAGAAATAAGATTTGACCATTTTCTTAATGTGTCATCATAGAAAGACCCTAAAGCCTTATAGATAGTAAAAATAGAGTACAAAACTAAATAAAATTACTATAGAAAGATTAAATCTTTAATAGGAAGAAAAGCAACGACTGGAGTGGGAGAGTTAGAGTCGAAAAGAGGATTTCAAATATGGTAAAGAAATTAAAACTGAAATTTAATTATTTACCTTTGAATGAAAAAAAGTATATAAATATTAAATCCCAGATATAATACAGTAGAGGGATTAGAATTAAAATTTCACCATTTACTTTAAAAGAATACAAAAGAAAAGAATAGTGGGTGCACGTGTCATCATACAGATGTGGAGGAACTCACCTAGTACTGGACATAGGGATGAATGAATTCAGCTTGAATAAATGGAAATTTGTCTGGTTATTTTTTTTCTGTTCAATTTTTGGTGGACAACAGTTTCAAAATTGTATTTGTGTTAATTTATTTAAAATTATATATCTTTATTTTTTATTTAAATTAAATAAATACATTTGTAAATATAAAATATATTAAACATATTCACAAACAAATTAACAACTAAAAATCTATTACATAATTCTTTAAAAAAACCTATTAGGTAAATCAATCTAAACCTTGTTTTTTTTATCTAACATAATCAAAATATAATTATTAACCATTATATTATATATAAATAAAATAAGCACACAACTCAGCATGGCATCAAGTAAATCAATTCAAGGCAGCACCAACAGTACAGTGATTTAACCTGGCAGAATAAGAGACGGAAAGCACCAATAGAGTGAGTTTAGCAATGCCAAGAAACAGAACAATAATCACAAAATACAAAAAGAGATGAAATAAGATTCCCTGAAAACGGCTCAAGACTCACGACAGCGGTGGCGGTGACCGATAGAATGGTAATGTTATAGTCAAAGCTGACACGATGGCTTTTTAAGCTAGCTACCGTCTTTGAAACGGTTTTTTATATATATAATTGGAGGATGAATATATACGGAAATCTTTGAATTTAATAATTTATATTTAGTACCTAAAGTTTTTTATGTTATTAATACTTAAATTTATGACGATAATTCTCATTATGTCTCAGTAATTCAAAATTAAGATAAAATGAGGAGCTTTAGACCAAGCTAATTTGATGTAATTTTAGTATTATTATTTTTCACTAAAAAATTAAAAATTAAAAATTAATTTAGTTTTATGTTTTTGATTTTGCTTCACTCTAGTTTTTTTCATCAATTAATATTCAATCTATGTTTAAATTGATTATTATGAGATAAAAAAAAGTAAAAAAGTGAAACTTAACAGGTATCTAATTAATCCTATTAAAATATGCTGATTTGACATTAACAATTATTAGTATGATGACATATGGCAGTATCACATTTTGACATGTGAAAAATTAAAAATAAATTAAAATTTATAAAAAGATTATTTTTGTCACGTGTTAAAATGTGAGATTATCACGTGTCATCATGGTATTGGTCATTTGTTAGTATCACGTTAGCGTATTTTAACAACATTAGTCAAGTACCTAAAAAAGTACCAAATTGACTTACGATTTTTAAGTTTAGGTACTAATTAAATCTAAAAAAAAATTTAAGTACCAAATAGTTATAAGTTCTCAAATTTAGGTACCTCTATATATATTAATCCAAAACTAAACCAATGATGACTCAATCATGAGAGCTTTTTGTCATTTAACTATAATTTTTTTTATTTAATCACTAAAGTTTTTTAAATTAGATTTTTTTAGTGAAGTCAATGATTGTAGTCAATTGTGAGTTTTTTTTATTAACATAATAATAAATTTAATCCTCCAATAATTATATATTCTACCAATTTGATTTTAGTTTTAAAAAATTTCAATAAATTTAAGGTTAATTTTTAATTTTAATTCTAATTGTAAAAATAAAATAAAAAAGGTTAAAATCTAAATCAAACTTTGCTACTTTAATTTAAGTAAAAATCCAGTAAAATAATTAAATCAAAAATAAAAAAATCTAAAACCATTCAAACAATTTTAAATGAGATTTAAAAAATCAAAATCATAATAAATAAAAACTATACAAAGCATCCAAATCCAAGAAATCAACTTTCACCTTCCCCAACTATTATCCAATAATCGGTTCCTTTATCATCATCAAATTCAATTAAGAAAATTACGTGCAATTGGCAACATAAATTGTTGCGCGGAAGCGTGTGAAAGAGTAAAAATATTGTACTGAAAAATCACACTAAGTTCAATTCCCAGGAAAGAGAGGTAGATCACGAAGATCACTTAAATACCAAGTCTTTCCTAGCCAGAATATCCCTCTATCGTAATTTAATAGCACAATAAATCACTACAATCACATTCATAAAAATATGCAAAATAAATAATAAAGAACACCAGAATTTTAACGAGGTTCAGCAAATTTTGCCTACGTCCTCGGGCACTACCAAATATATTTCACTCCAAAAATTACAAGTGAAATTTACAAATAGGGAGAGAGAATAATGCCTTAAGTAGAGAATGACAATTATGGGATGAAGAAAGTAAGAAATGGTTAGGCCTATTTATAGTTGAGGTTCAAGGATCAACTTGTAATGTCCCTATACAATTAGGGACCAAAATTGTAATTATCCCATGCCAACTTTTAACCCAACTTGCCAACCAATCTTACTTTCTACTTTCGGTGCCCACCTTTTTTGACTTTTCAAACAATGGGTGGGTTCCAATAATCTCCACCTTAAAGATTTGATTAGGATAATCTTATCTTCACACAATTCTTTCTGCCTTTGACAACAATACTTGATAGTGCCTTCTTCAACTGTTAAACTTGCAGGATATTAATCAAGTTCAAACAATGTTCAAACTTGGTTACTGTTACCACCTTGGTCATCATATCTGCGGGATTATCTGCAGTCTTGATCTTCTGAAGACAAATTTTCCCCTCATCAATAATTTCCCGCACGAAGTGGAAACGTACATCAATATGCTTTGTACGTGCATGATAAACTTGATTCTTTGCTAAATGAATAGCACTTTGACTATCACAATACACGTTACTATCCTCCTGGACCAATCCTAAGGTTTTAGTCATACATTGTAACCAAATAGCCTCCTTTACAGCCTCTGTTACAGCCATGTACTCGACTTCTGTGGTTGACAACGCAACTGTAGACTGTAGTGAAGACTTCCAACTTATTGGTCCTCCAGCAAGTGTAAACACATAACCGGTGGTTGATCTTCGCTTGTCCAAATCACCGGCATAGTCAGAATCAACGTACCCAATAACACCTTTACCAAGTGTATTATCCTGCTTGAACAGTAATCCAACATCCACGGTCTTCTGAATATACCGTAGAATCCATTTCACAGCTTGCCAATATCCTTTTCCAGGATTATGCATATACCTGTTCACTATACTAACTGCCTGTGAAATGTCGGGTCTTGTACACACCATTGCATACATCAAGCTACCCACTGCATTAGAATACGAAACTTGCAACATGTATTCTCGTTCTGTATTAGTCGAAGGAGATAGTTGTGCAGAAAGCTTAAAATGAGAAGTCAACGGGGTACTTACAGGTTTTGTCTGTTCGTTCATGCCAAACTGCTGTAGTACCTTTTTCAAATACTGCTTCTGAGACAAGCTAACTCTATCATGAGTTCTATCTCTCCATATTTCCATGCCGAGAATCTTTTTAGCTTCTCCTAGATCTTTCATCTCAAACTCGAGATTGAGTTGAGTCTTCAATCTTTTAATCTCAATTTTGCTCTTAGATGCTATTAGCATATCATCAACATATAAGAGCAAGTATATGAAAGTTCCTTCTTGTAGCTTCTGAAAATACACGCAATGATCAAATTTACTTCTTGTGTACCTTTGCCCTTTCATGAACTGATTAAATCGCTTGTACCACTGCCTCGGAGATTGCTTCAATCCATAAAGCGACTTTGTCAGTTTGCAAACCCAATTTTCTTTTCCAGCAACATTGAATCCATCTGGCTGAGTCATATAGATTTCCTCTTCCAAATTACCGTGTAAGAACGCAGTCTTCACATCAAGTTGAACTAGTTCGAGATCATATTGCGCAACCAAGGCTAGCAAAATCCGTATAGATGAATGCTTCACAACTGGAGAAAACACTTCATTATACTCTATTCCTTCTTTCTGAGCGTAACCCTTTGCTACCAATCTAGCCTTGTATCGAATTTTATTTTTACCAGGAAATTCTTCCTTCTTTGCATATACCCATTTGCATCCAATTGCCTTCTTTCCCTTGGGTAGTGTCACCAACTCCCAGGTCCTATTTTTATGAAGAGACTGCATTTCTTCATTCATTGCTTGCTTCCACTTTACACCATTAGGGTTACTTATTGCTTCTATGTAAGTAGAAGGAATATCATCTGCAATTGGAAGTGCATAGGCCACTATATCATCAAAGCGAGCAAGCTTACGAATCTCTCTTCTTGCCCTCCTATATGCAATTGAATCTTGTTGCTGTAGAGGTTATTGGGTAGGAACCTCTTCATCATTTGTCCCTTCAATATTAGTTGGATCATCGTTAACCTTTTCAAGCTCCACCTGCTGCAAAGTACTACTGGTTTTGTCATCCTTTTGTGAATCCTTGTACTTTAACATGGTTGATTCATCAAAAGTCACATCTCTACTGAAAATAATTTTCCTTGTATCAGGACACCAGAGACGGTATCCTTTTACTCCATCAGTTATACCCAAGAATAATGCTTTCTTTGCTCTTGGGTCTAACTTAGATTCTTTTACATGATAATATGCAGTGGAACCAAATACATGTAAAGAATCATAATCAGTAGCAGATTTACCAGTCCACATCTCCATAGGAGTTTTTCCATTTATTGCAGCTGATGGCAAACAGTTAATTAGATGGCACGCATATGTAACTGCCTCAGCCCAAAATTCCTTGCCCAATCCAGCATTGGACAACATACATCGAACTTTCTCCAGTATAGTTCGATTCATGCGTTCTGCCATGCCATTCTGTTGCGATGTATCCCGAACAGTGAAGTGTCACACAATGCCCTCATCTTGACATACTTGTAGAAATGGATCATTTTTGTACTCAGTGCCATTATCTGATCGAAGTCGTTTGACCTTTCGACCAGTCTGAGTCTCCACCATCTTTTTCCATTTCAGAAATGCATCCAAAACTTCACTTTTTCTTTTCATTAGATACACTCATACTTTTCTTGAATAATCATCAACAAAAGTAACAAAATAGTGCATACCTCCCAAAGAAGCCACTTTGGTAGGTCCCTACACATCACTGTGAACGTAGTCCAGAATTCCTTTTGTATTGTGAATTGCTGGACCAAATTTTACCCTCGTCTGCTTGCCCAGAACACAATGTTCACAGAATTCCAATTTGCAAGAATTTGCACCTTTCAACAAACCTTGCTTCGTCAAAGTCTGCAAAGCTTTTTCACCAGCATGTCCCAATCGCATATGCCATAATCTGGTAGCCTCTGAATCTACATCTTTTGTAAAAACTGTTGATGTTGATCCAATAACTGTACTTCTATTTAAAATGTACAAGTTATTTCTTCTTGTGCATTTCATCACCGTCAATTGCCCAGCTACTACTTTTAGTAATCCATCTCTCAAAGTGATTGTGAGCCCTTTAGATTCTAGGGCCCCTAATGAGATGAGATTTTTCTTCAGGCTAGGTACGTAGCGAACATCTGTCAAGACTTGGATTGAGCCGTCGTGATTCTTCAATTGGATTGTACCCACTCCCATTGTCTTACAAGCACTATCATTGCCCATAAGAACAATTCCACCTTCTAGCTCTTTAAAACTAGAAAACCAGTCCTTATTAGAACACATATGGTAAGTACATCCTGAATCCAAAATCCACTCATCTGTTTGACATGCCATTGCTATGCCAACCAAGCTAAAGTCTGACTCCTCATCATGCTCCGCTACACATGCATTAGACATAGCCTTGCCCTTTTGTAGCTTAGGACAATTCTTTTTCCAATGCCCTTTTTCACGGCAAAAGGCACATTCATCTTTGGCGGGTCTCCCTTTGGACTTTCCCCTTCTACCAGATTTGCTGATATGTGAACGACCTCTTACTGTTAAGACTTCTGCAGTTGTATCTCTGTGATCTCTTTTATCTTTCTTTCGAGTCTCAGATCTATACAACGCAGTACAAACTGCATCAAATGTGATCGTGTCCTTCCCATGAAGTAATGTGGTGGTAAGATGATCATATTCATCAGGAAGGGAATTCAACAACAATAATGCCTTGTCTTCATCTTCAAATTTCTCATCCAAAATTAGCAAGTCTGCTAAAATTTTATTGAATAAGTTCACATGGTCATTCATCGACATACCGGGTGCATACGTGAATCGATAAAAATTTTTTTCATATAAAGCCTATTTTTAAGACTTTTCATTAGAAAATTTTCTTCCAGTGTATCCTATAACTTCTTCGCTGATGTCTCCCTCATGACAGAGTACTTCTGCTCTTTGGCCAAACATAAGCGGATTGTACCACACGCCTGTCTATTGATCTTGGCCCACTCCTTGTCATCCATATTGTCAGGTTTTTCTTCAAGGGCTATATCTAGCTCTTGCTGACATAAGACATCCAGGATCTCACATTGCCACATACCAAAATTATTGGTACCGTCAAATTTCTCTACTTCAAATTTTGCATTTGTCACAGTAGTCTTTGCTGATGACGATGCTGCTACCATTTTTCTCCTCAATCTCAACTACTGTATACGTGAACAGTACTGTATACGTAAATAATACTGTATACATGAATAGTACTGTAAATGGTCGTATTCCCCAAGTACGAATCTGGCTCTGATACCAATTGTTGGGCGGAAGCGTGTGAAAGAGTAAAAATATTGTACTGAAAAATCACACTAAGTTCAATTCCTAGGAAAGAGAGGTAGATCACGAAGATCACTTAAATACCAAGTCTTTCCTAGCTAGAATATCCCTCTATCGTAATTTAATAGCACAATAAATCACTACAATCACATTCATAAAAATATGCAAAATAAATAATAAAGAACATTAAAATTTTAACGAGGTTTAACAAATTTTGCCTACGTCCTCGGGCACTACCAAATATATTTCACTCCAAAAATTACAAGTGAAATTTACAAATAGGGAGAGAGAATAATGCCTTAAGTAGAGAATGACAATTATGGGATGAAGAAAGTAAGAAATGGTTAGGCCTATTTATAGTTGAGGTTCAAGGATCAACTTGCAATGTCCCTATACAATTAGGGACCAAAATTGCAATTATCCCATGCCAACTTTTAACCCAACTTGCCAACCAATCTTACTTTCTACTTTCGGTGCCCACCTTTTTTGACTTTTCAAACAATGGGTGGGTTCCAATACAAATCCTCCAAGTTTTATCAACGTTTAAAATGTTTCTGAGGCCTTCTAAAAGGGCTTTAACCCAGATTTGAAATGAAAGAGTCAACTTTCATAGTTTGAATAAATGTTGAGATGGGAGATTTATCAACTCCATGGTGGGTAAACATTTTGAAGATGGGGAGAGAATCATCTTCAATTACGATTTTAAAGAAACCCAACTCTTTAACAAAACAAGCGCTCTAAGCATAGCAATGTCTTCCGCCATGAAAGGTGATGATGCGTGCTAGATATTCCCCTTCATGCTATTAGGACTTCACCCAAACTCTTTGTGTACAATACCCATGCCATCATTTGTTGAATTAAAGGCAGTCAGTAAACTGATGTTGAATCTAATATCTAGATACAGTTTAAATAAGACAATGAATAAATGTAAAAATTATTGGGAGTAAAGGAAGAGATAGCACACTAAATTTATAGGCCTAGTTTAAAAACAATACTACTTAGTGAATTCTAATCACTTATTGGTAACGTTACATAAAGAACAATTGCAATCTCAATAAATAACCACAACTTTATTACAATCAGTCACTCAAATTCTTCACTTCAACTCTCACAAAGAATGCCTATAAAATGAGTGTAAAAATACAAAAATATTTATCAACAAAATCAACACAAAACAATCTCCAAAGATATATATATCCATATGCGAATAAGCTGCTTATTTATAGGCAAATGTAGTTAAATTCATCCTTTTAATTGCATGATAGTCCTAAATAATCACATCCAATATTTATTTTAACATAAAGCCTTATAAGCTAGGTAAATTCATCAATTTAATCTACAAGAAAAAGGCTTAAAGGGTAAGGATAAGAGTATAAGACATTATCAATCTTCAAATTTCTCCAATCAATCAAATTTGATCATCATAGCTTAGCTCGAGGTAAAACATGTACGGAGAATAATTCGCTTATACTGAATATAAATATAGAAGTCAAAATAAAAAATATCAACATCTAATTTATCTTGAAATTATGTTTGATCTATTATTCAGAGGTCTATTTGCCCATATGTTTAAAAAAATAAAATAATATTAGTCTAAGGAGTTGTATCAACAATAAATAAAACATCAACACTCAAGGTATGTGATATTAAACATATAAACATTCTTTTATCATTTTATCTTGAATAAAGAAAATGCCTTTCAAATTTTTTTGAAAAAGATAATTAATTAACACGGTGAGGATAAAGTGTTTTAATTTTATAAGAAAATTAAGAAAATAGTCAAGTACCTTTCATTAAAATTAATAATAAATAAATGAGAACTATAAAGACCTTTTCACTAATGTATTAAATAATTTTAGTAAAAATATGACAATTGAATTTTATGAAAAAATATTTAAAAATTACTATATTGAAAGTTTTTACAATACCTTTTAAAAAAATACTAAAAGTTAAAATACAAGAAATTTAAAAATACGAAAGAAGTAATTTCTAAATATATATTTGCACGTGGATATTTTTCACTTAAACCAAAAAGAGGAACGTAAACTTCCGAGAAGTCATTATATTCCCAATTATATCGGTTAAAATTAAAATAAGAACTTTTTTTATCGTCAATTTTACATGTAAGAAATATTAAAAAAAAAAAAAAGATAAAATATCATATTACCGCCAAACATTCCCCAACACTCAACCAATCACACTTAAGATCTCTTCATACAATTGCACCTTAGACCAATCGTGGGGACCACACTAGGAAGAAAAGCTGAGCCTAAAACCCTCTTGTAAAGCATGTTTAGCCCTAACGGTGGGGTTTGACGCCGTCTAAATTCTAAACGAACCGAACCCAACACAACATTGACTATTGACACGCCCTTACGTGCCAAGTGTCAAGACCTTGTCGCCACGTAAACTTCTTTGATAAAGTTTAATAATGTGTTTGGTTCCTGCCTCGACTCTTTACTCGCCCAAGTCAGTGGCCACCTTGTTATAAATACTCTTACGTTTAATTAACTTATGAACTTGTATTGAGTATAAACATATCAAAACAAACAAGACATGAAAACTACATTTAAAACAAGATAAAGTAACAATTTATAAATTACTTTATCCAAGTTCATTAAATATAAACCTATATATTATTTTACTTTTATTATTATGAAATGCTAAAGCTAAATTATCGAGTACAATTTTATAAATGAACTGATCTTTCTATTTGGTTTTTTTGTTCTTTCTCCATCTTCTCTAAATATTAGGAGTGACTTTATTTTCATTTCCTTGGGCTTCGGGTGATTGTCAGATCTCCAGCATTAACACATTTTTTTTTCTGGTAATCCTTAGATTTTAAAGTGTTTTTGTCAAAAAAACTTATTTGGAATTTTATTTTTTGAAGTCCAGATAATTCAGCAACAGAATCTTAAGTAGCATTATCTATGGAGATCATAGAGAGAATCTGTTGAGATTTTCTTTGTTTCTTTTGTTTCTGTTGTTGCTTTGCTGTCTTTTATCCTTATATCCTCTAGAATTCTATAATAATTTTATAAATGAAAAATAAATTCTTCCTCACTCATCACTGTGTTTATCATGAAATGGCAGGCCGATGCTGGTCTGTAAAAGATCTATAAGCTTACTGAGCTATATCTTCTTTTATTGAAGCATTTTTAGGAATTATAAGTTCAGGGTTTCGGAGGTATTGCTCAATCTTAAACAGGATACTGCAGTCTCTGCCTGTTTTAGCTATGCTGATATTTTTTTCTCTCTTACATGGCTGCATAGCTTCAATAAAAAGAGGTTCACAATAAGGAGGCTTACCTGACCTCAATAAGCAAAATTCAGGCAAGGACTGGCTTTTGATATGAAGACTCTGCTAAAGGACCTGCGAGCGGTTTTTATCTGGTGGGTAAGAGAATCAAGCTGAAATGTTTAGAAAGGATTTTGGAACTGACCAAAAAGAATGAGCAAAGAAGGTCAACAACAGTTTCAATTCCAGCGTCCGTTGATTCCTGTGACCCGTTTCTGGCCTATTCTCCCAAAACCACCAGTGATCCATGCTGGGAGACAAGGAAACGAGATATTTGAAGCAAATTGTATAGGTTCGGAAAGATGCTCTTATGGGTTTACTCAGGAACCTCAAGCTGATAGAGTAGTTGCATGTTCCGATTCCAGCATTTGCAGAGAAGTAAATGGCGGCATTAATAACTTGAAAGCAGCTTCAGTTGGGAGTAACTGCATTTCGGGTTATAGCAATGAGCAGAGGCAATGTTCGCTGAACCTGGGCGAACCCAGTAATTCTTCATCTGCAGATCTATTAACCCTTGTAAATGCAGCCTCAGCTAAAACTACGACTGCAGCATCTTTGGGGATTGATAGACACCATCTGGAATCTAGCTCAACTGGGCTCTTACCCGTGCATGTAAATTTATCAGCTCAACAACACATATGGGTTGATGGCAATTGCACACCAAGAAAACATCAAAGTAAGCATAACTTTTATTGTTCATTTAATAAAGGCATCTATATTTATATTATAGCACCTACTTGTCAATATGTTGCCAGAGGGAAGCGAGAAAGACCAAAAAGAAAGGGTTCAAATTAGTATGAGACAAATAAGATTTTGAGATAATAGTTGATCAGAACAATAGAAATCTCTTGCAAGATGAATGCCAATTAAATTGTTAGTATTGAAATATGAGTAATAAAACAGGCTATCAAACATCCCTGACCATCTTGTTCCCTTCCACTTTTGCACTGCTCTTAATTTATTTCAGATCGATTTTGATACATTATAGAGAATTTTTTTTTTAAAAAAAAAAACCCGAAAAGCACACACCCTGCAACTTGTTGGAAAGTATAGCTTCCTCTTGAGAGAATGTCTCCAATAACCATCTCATCCATTATTAATTGAAAGGTCAAACTTTTTCTAGTTTAAACATATGAATGTTGTGTAACTTACATAGTGTTTACAGATGTCATTCATTCCCAGAATCCATATGATCTGAACCTGCCTGCTAAGACAATGGATGAACTCTCTGACTTTGCTCCCATCACACCATACAAGTCCAAAAGAGCAGAAAGGAAAGATGTTTCAGAAATAGATTTACACATAGAGAACAGGACAAGCGAGAAAAGAGATGAGCAAGCAAATGAATCGGCTGCTGCTAATGTTGATGTGAATGGACTTCAATGTAGTAAAGAACTCCAAAAGTTTGTTATAGAGTCATCCCTGGCTGCTACACCAAGCAAGGAAAATCCGAATCCTGATGATGGAGGTAGCCATCTAATTGACCCAAACAGAACATCGCAGCAGAAACAACGGAGGAAAAAGCACAGACCCAAGGTAATTGGCGAGGGCAAACCAAGGACCAGAAAGTCAGTCACTCTGAAGCCCAGTTATTTCCAAGAAAACCCAACAGGTAAGAGGAATTATGTACGAAAGAATAATCCAAGTCAAGACACATCAACCCCTCCAAGAGAAGCAAATGCAGAGAATTCAACTCGTAAGAGGAAGTGTGTGCAGACAAAGGGTCTAAACAAAGACTCAACTATTCCCATACAAGAAAGAGAGAATGCTCCAGAAACAGTAGAGCAGAATAAGAAATCATGCATAAGGGCTTTAGATTTTGATGAGGAAGGACCAGACATAGGTGAAAGCTCTGCATTCGAGCCCACCTGCAACTTGAATTCAAGGACAGCAAACTTTTGGAAAGGAGATCAATCAAATTACACAATGCAGCTTTGTGGTGAACCTGATGTGCCAGCTGAAAACACACAAACAGGCAATGCCTATGAACTGAACCAATCTCTAAAGCAAAAGCCGAAATTTTTTTTATCTTTGCCTGAAGATCAAGCACCAGGCACACCATTCCCAGCTCAGAAGAATCCCCCCCGTAAAAGATCAAGCACCTGGCACACTGTTCAATATGGACTGGAAAAAAATGGACAAAAAGTGTTGCAATCCAGTGCTCGATTGCCAGCAAGAAGCCCAAATGACTCTAACTGCTGCACCAGCTTAGTACTGGAGGGAGGACAAGCAAGTGAACTGAAGATAAACAATTCTCCGGCTTCTCAACAGGCAGATATCAGTACTCTAAATTCAGAGGGGAGTCACTACAATAATTTATGCAGATACCTGAAGATTCCAGAGATGCAATTTGCAAATTTTAGCAGAAGAAAAAGAACTGTGAAGGGACAAAATTCTGCCATATCTAGTGCCTCATCATCCATCACTTCTGTAAAAAGTCTTGTGCCGGCTGAAGCATGTCTGGTAGATAACACTGAAGCAAATCCCCATCGATTTAGTTCTAGTGGAGTTCCAGCAAACCTTGAAGAAGCAAGTAGTTTTTCTCTGAATAAAATGCAAACCTTTAATTGCATTATGGCCTCGTTTCAAACCGAGAGTCCAAAGAAAAAGAGAACCAGAGGAATCACACGGGTAAGAGACTTGGCTTCACTTAGAGGTATTGCACAATGTAAAAGGCACGCAGAATGCTATGGCAGTCAATCGCCAGTTGGTTATGACATGGGGAAAGTTGGGAACTCAGACCAACCTCATATAAGCATAGAAACCCTCATCGCAGAGATACAAGCTAAACTCACAAAAAAGAAGCGAACAAGGAAGAGATACTGCCCTCTAAATTCAGCATGCTCCAGTAGAAGTGAAGCACAAATGCACAATAAACGTGTCTTATCTAATCAAAACGAATTTTCTGCCAAAGCATTAGGTATTTCAAAAAACTGCAACTTAAAGCACCTTAAATCTTTTTTTCTTCTTTCTCTCTTTAAAGAAAGCACCTTTAAATCTATGAGTAATCTTCTGCTAAACAATTCCGCTTCACCATATAATCAAACTTGATGCAGGTGCCACTCCAGAAGAAATATGGAAACAAATGTTTTCTTCTGATGCACTTGATGAACAATCCAACCATTCAGACATCAACAGGGAAGGTCCTATTACACATAAAGAGCAGAAGGCAATCGTCCCCTACAATATGAGATACAAAGAGCAGAAGGCACTTGTTCTCTATACAGATGGAACCATTGTACAATTTGGTCCTACCAAAAAACAACGTCCAAGGCCTAGGGTCGAGCTGGATGAAGAAACAAATAGAGTATGGAAGCTTCTCTTAGAAAATATCAATAGTGAAGGTATTGATGGAACTGATGAAGAGAAGGTAAAATGGTGGGAAGAAGAAAGGACAGTATTTCAAGGACGTGCAGACTCATTTATTGCACGCATGCACCTTGTACAAGGTAACATATTTTTTAAAACTTAAATAGCACTTTAGATCAATTTTTTTCTGAACATTTGCTCAAACATCTTCAACTACATTATATTATTTTATGATAGAATAGCATTATCAATATGTAAAATGAGGTTTCAGTTAATACTATTGCACTAAAAGTCACTATTTAGGCCATCCATCCCACCTATGAATGCTTATGCTAATGGAGGCAGATTCTATCTTATCCAGAAAGGTGATCAGAAAAAAGAGAATCTAGCAGGAAGAAAGAAACTTCACTGTAAAAGCATAAATTGTATAAAAATTTCTCTATAAAAGTGAAGTGAAATGAAATCTACCATGGCATGTAACTCAATGGGTTAAGATAACTTGTTACATGTTCATATATCAGAATATAGAAGGCATTCTCCCCCCCCCCTTCTCTCTCTCTCTCTCTCTCTCTGAAGTACTCTATTTCCTTCATAAGAGTATAATATCATTTGTGCAGGAGACAGACGCTTCTCTCCATGGAAAGGATCAGTTGTGGACTCGGTGATTGGAGTCTTCCTTACTCAGAATGTCTCTGACCATCTTTCCAGGTAGGGCAGAAGCCAAATGTCCTAAGAACATTTAATAGGAAATATTTTAATTTCTTTTCCACTTTTGGCAGTTCTGCATTCATGACTCTTGCCGCACGTTTTCCTCTCAAAAAGTCATACTATCAAGAGGGGACAAGCTTAGTTAATGGAGCAGAGTTCTATGTCTTGGAGCCAGAAGACACTTTAAAGTGGGACGCAAAGATGTCAATTCAACCAGTTGTTGACCAAAGTTCAACTGTTAATGGGTATGGGCACTCTGAAGAAAAAGAGGTTCTCAACAGCAAAGAGTCCTTTGGAAGTAGAACTGCTATTGTATGCTCAATAAATGAATCAAAATGCATGGAAACTATTGGAAGAGGAACAGACTGTTTCAAAGGAGATGAGGAGACAAATGATGTCCTCTCATCTCAAAATTCTATAGTTTCATCAGAAAATGCTGCGAATTTTTCCTTGGTTCAAACTGCTGAAACATTTTCATGCTCAGAGAGCAACTCAGAAGGGGCTGATCAGACTAAAGGGCCTACTTTTGACATCTTGGATGGGTCTACTTCTTTTGTAGAGCTTTTAGAGATGGCTGGATCCGCCAGGCTACATGGAATTTACTGTCCTCAAAATAAGTCTATTGGTGACAAGGACAAAAGAAGTAAATTCCAGAATGACCAGAGAGAAAATTGCCATAATCTGGCGCCAAATTCAGAAGAAAGTGAAAATGAACACCTTGAGATTTTCAAAGAAGAAACAAGATTCTCTGAGGCTTCTAAGACAAAAGATGAAAATATGAAAAAGGGAGAAAGTCCCTTAACCGAAGAATCTGCATATCACACAGAAAATAAAAATGATTCCACTATATGCGTGCAGGTAGCCCCACAATCATCTAATGAAAGTAACCAACCGAGCCACATCACTCAACATGCAGAGACAATAGTTTACCACTGTCAAATGAGGCTGCTACAAAACCCCAGAAACCTTGTAGAATTACCAGCCAGGCCGCAAAATGAAGAAATGTTGAGGCTAAAACCGTCAAAACATTCTGAAGGCATCCTTGATATTACAGAAAGTTCTGCATTTGATAATAAAAAAAGCCCACAACAGAAAATGCAAGACTCAAGCTTGTATATAAACAACTCTTCATCTAATAAGGAGCTCAATCAGATCAATGCCAGCAGTTTAAAATCAAAAAGTAGAAACGCCAAGAAAGAGAAAAATGACGACTTCGACTGGGATAGCTTAAGAAAACAGGCAGAAGCTGATGGAAGGAAAAGAGAAAGAACAATGAAGACAAGGGACTCACTAGACTGGGACGCAGTGAGATGTACAGATGTTAATGAGATTGCTGAGACAATAAAGGATAGAGGGATGAATAACATGCTTGCTGAGCGAATTAAGGTAAAGTATAACATTGTAGGGTAAAGTTTACCAGATGTTTTAGTATGCTTACTGCCTATGGCTGATTGTGAATGAATTCCACTTAGGATTTCCTCAATCGGCTGGTTAGAGATCATGGAAGCATTGACCTGGAGTGGTTGAGAGATGTTCCACCAGACAAAGCAAAGTAAGCGTAAGGAATCTAAAGTGTAGAATTAAAATGCAACAAAAAGATAAATTTTGCTTCTAATATGTTAGTAGCATATCGAAGTCAAAGAAAATTTCTTATACACCATTTTTATATTCCTTTAACAAATGGAGAGCTGCTTAAACATTATTACTTGTAGAGAGTACCTGCTAAGTTTTAGAGGACTGGGGCTTAAAAGTGTGGAGTGCGTGCGGCTTCTGACGCTTCACCATCTTGCTTTTCCAGTAAGTTAATGTAAATAGTCATGCCAAGAAAGGCAGAATTCAAGTTTCATATTTGCCTGGCAGGTTGACACAAATGTTGGACGTATAGCTGTAAGATTGGGATGGGTTCCCCTTCAGCCACTACCAGAGTCCCTTCAGTTGCATCTCCTAGAGCTGTGAGTATTATGAAACAGATACAGATACAAACTGTATATTTAACAAGAAAGGTGCTGAATCTATTCTGCCCACTTAGGTACCCTGTCCTGGAATCCATCCAAAAATATCTATGGCCTCGATTATGCAAGCTTGATCAAAGAACATTGTAAAGAATCACTTCTTGATACTTGACAAGCAGATGCATTTATTGGCAAAACAAATTTCTTATAGAACTTCTTGTTTGCTAATTCACTGAACTATTTACTGAACAGGTATGAGCTACATTATCAGATGATCACGTTTGGAAAGGTGTGCTGTGTGTATGTTTAAAGTGAAGAAACTTACTTCCATTGCTGAACAACAACAAGCTGACACTGACAGGAAAATTTCCCTGTGATTTATGCAGGTTTTCTGTACAAAAAGCAAACCAAACTGTAATGCATGCCCAATGAGGGGAGAATGCAGACATTTTGCCAGTGCATTTGCAAGGTTTGCTTACATATATTTCAAATTTTAACTTGTCAAATGCATCTCCTGTGCAATAAGATCAATATATGCCGAGTCCGCAACCATCTAGAACAGTTTCATACCCATCCTAAAGTTCTTATGAAACATGGACCTTAGAAAGCCAAACAACCAACTGCATCTACAAATAAATCAAGCCATTAAGTCACCACACAGAGACAAGAATTTGACAACAACAAGAGATATGATTTTTACACAAGCAGCATTTCCATCAATAGGGCAGTGTCAAACTATTTGTTTTTATTGTGCATGTTCTGCCAATAAGAAAATAAGAATAGTTGTAAGACAATAAGATAATAGAGAATACAAGTCATCATATAGAGAAATCACAACTCATTTCACAAAAGAAATTGACTTACTCATAACCATACTAATGCAGTGCAAGGCTTGCCCTGCCAGGGCCAGAGGAGAAAAGCATTGTCAGTGCAACTGAGAACAGAAAACCCGGTCATAATCATGCTGTCATTATTGATCAAAAGGCCCTGCCCCTACCCCAGCCAATTGAACAATCAGATAGGAACTGTCAGCCTGAAGCAAACCAGCAATTACAAGCAAAGTCCTGGGTCAATAACTGTAGTCATAACCATGCTGTCATTATTGATCAGGCCCTGCCCTTACTCCAGCCAATGGAACAATCAGATAGGTACTGTCAGTCTGAAGCAAACCGGCAATTACAAGCAAAATCCAGGGTCAATAACTGTGACCCTATAATTGAAGAGCCAGCGAGCCCAGAACCCGAGTGCACACAAGTAGCAGAGAATGACATTGAGGACATGTTCTATGAGAATCCTGATGAAATACCTACGATCAAACTTGACATGGAAGAGTTCACTCAGAATTTGCATAATTATATGCAAAATAATACAGAACTTCAAGAAGGAGATATGTCAAAGGCTTTAGTTGCTTTAACAGCCGAAGCTGCATCTATCCCCACGCCCAAACTCAAGAATTTCAGTCGGCTAAGAACAGAGCACCAAGTGTAAGTAGGCACTTTCCATCTCTGAACTCTTGAAAATAGAGAAATCACAAGTAAGTGTTTAATGGAAGAGTGTTAAAAGAGCGTTAGTTCTATATCAACAGAAAATCAAGCTTAAATTATAACTTAAAGATTTTAAGTTTTAGTGCTTGTAAAAGAAACTGAAATGTTTAAAACTATGAAATGGCCATCCTACCCTTCTTATAGGAACCAGTCCATGATTTTATGGCGAAGTATACTGAAGAATTATAATCAACCTTTAAAAATAGAAACTTTCTGCCAGAAATGGCACAAATCCACTGTAAATGGCATGAGAAATCTTTTCATTTGAGACTAATTGTCTAATTTTCCCTCCACTACTTGAACCCATGCTACAGCTACGAACTTCCAGATTCCCACCCTCTTCTAAAAGAGGTTAGTTTTTCTAACTTAATGCAAACAGAATATTTTTCATATTTGTATAGCTTGATTTTTCTTATGTTAGTTGCTTATGGTAAACTTACAGTTGGATAAACGAGAAGCTGATGACCCATGCAAGTACCTTCTTGCCATATGGACACCAGGTATGGACAAATATTTACTGACATGGTACAAAAAATCTCTTTAGACCTCAAGACAACATAATATTTTGCAATTTTTGGTAATTTATGCAAGTAAAAGTTTTAGTGGAATCCTGATCAATTTCCCTAAATGCATGAATGCTTACACAAGGTGAAACGCCAAACTCCATTCAACATCCTCAAAGTAGGTGCAATTTACAAGAGCATGGCAAATTGTGTAATGAGAAGACATGTTTCTCTTGCAACAATATTCGAGAAGCAGAATCCCAGATAGTCAGGGGAACACTTCTAGTAAGATAAATATATTTGATAAATAATATGAAGAAATATACTATTGTATGCAAGAATTGTACTTTAGATATCATATGCTAACCTATATAATAAAACATCATAAACAGATACCATGTCGTACGGCAATGAGAGGAAGCTTTCCCCTAAATGGCACATACTTCCAAGTTAATGAAGTAAGTTCAGCATGTAGATTCAACCAATTCCTTCACATTTTACGATCATTTTAATCTTTATCAGGCAATTAATGAAGAAATACTATTGCAATGCAGGTTTTTGCCGACCATGATTCAAGTCTAAACCCGATTGATGTTCCAAGGGAATGGCTATGGAACTTGCCAAGGAGAATGGTCTACTTTGGGACCTCCATACCTTCAATATTTAAAGGTTAGAAGATTTCAATAGAAGCTATTGTTGATAATAAAGCAAGATCAAACATTGATTTTGTTTATGGTTCTTATCTACTAGGGTTAACAACAGTAGAAATTCAACATTGCTTTTGGAGAGGTGAGAATCATCAATCATTTTAACTTTCTATCATAACGTTTGCCTTGATTTGAAAAGTTACCTAAAGTATTCATGTTCTTACTTTTAGTCTTCAGGTCACATAATGGCACAAGAACATTTTAATTAATTTATAATATTTTATCATTTTAGATTTATTTATTAAGTATTAGATGTATCATAGACGGCTAGGGTTACTAGTCCTCTTTAAGATTTAAATGCAATGCTACAACACCAATTGAGCCTTACTTTAGTTGGCACCATTACTATTGCAACAATCAAGAGCTTGTGAGTTCAAGCACGTTCTTCCTCCAACTTAAGGGTCTGGGGAGGGTCATAGGTAGAAGTTAGAATTGTATAAAAGAAATCTAGGGCTACGAATAAATTTTATTTGCAAGAAAGCCTAATAACCTTTCTTGCAAGTCTAGTATAATAAATAAGTTGTAAGCTTTAAACAAAGATCAGTATTACTAATCTTATTTTTTCTTTGACTTAGTAGAGAGAAACTAGAGGTTTTCTATAACCTTACATTTCTAGAGTTTCAACTTCTTTCTACTCATTCTGCAACCTAATCTATCGATGTACTACTGTTTCCCCTAGACCACATCATTTTGACATCAAAGCCTAATTAGATCCTAGGGTTTAAAGTAAGATTTGTTTTTAAACCATGGTTGGATGTGTTAGAGCTCAAGGAAGAAGAAAGCAATGTCATTTAACAAATTGGCTACAAAACATGCTATTGAAAAATCGTTGTGTGCAATTTACACTTGCCTGCGATAGGAACAAGTGGAAACCTAGATGGAAATTCAAGATGGTACCGACAACCAAATTAACAGATCATAAGATAGTCTCGAGGATATGTCTGATTTTGGTGAAGAAAACCCCTTTCATGACCCACAAACCCTAAGATACAAGATGGATCGGAGGAGCAATTGTTGCATACCCTTAAATTACATAGGGATAGAATTAGTATTGAAGTTGTTAACTTTCATGACAAGATGCATATGAAAGAACAAGAGTATAACTTGTTAGATCCTATTTAAGATGAGTATCCTGAAAGAAGTGAAAAAGTTTATGAATAACCAATTGAGGGAAAGTCCTTTGTTGTTCATAGAATGATAACAACAACCTCAAAAGAAAGGGTTGATTGGAGACGCATCATAGATCTTTTGGCATCTCAAGGAATAACATTGAGTGATGATTTTGGAGTAAAAAGATTTTATTTAGTTTCTACAATCAAAACAAATTCTACCCAAGAGAAAAAGTTGGAACTCGAGAAAAAGCATGAAAACTTGAAGGCAAGTAATAGTGTAAAGGTCAACCAGAGCTTTGAAGAAAAACTATCTGCTTCAAAAAATCGAATTTTAGTTTTTAGAGAAAGTGGTGATTTTTAAGATTAAGTGCTGATTTAGATGGGGAAAGATTAAAATGGGCTTGAAAAACATGAAACAAAACCGATGTCAATTTTTTTAACCCAGCACAATATGACTCCTCCCCTAGTGCCACAATGTCCAACTCTTTTTTCTTTGATTCAACCACTTTTTCACATTCACAATACTTAAATTAAACGCCATCTAATCTTCATAAGGCCACATAAGTACTTACTAAAATAAAAAGTAATTAAAACTAATAAAAACAGCATCAAAGACATTAGAGATAAAATTTTTGCAACTTATGTAATAAAAATTCAAAACTAACCAAATTGCATGAATTAGTACAAATTCACTTAAGAATCAAGTTAAATGCAAGCTAAATGAGGTATAAATATTTGACATAATGACTTTTTTGGTCCTCTAACTTCACAAAAAAAAAATTATTTTAGCCTCAATTTAACTTTTCATCTCTTTTAGCCTTTGAATTTGCGTTGTTTATCAAATCACAACAAAATGGATGGAAAAACTAAAGTTTATTAACTTTGCTGACATGATATCCACGTGGAAGTCCACATACATGCCATATCAACAATTAATTAATTTTTTTTAAATTTGAAAAATATTAAAAATTATTTATAATTTTTATACATTTTTCATTTTTAAATAATTTTTATACTTTTTTTTAATTTTTTATATATATAAAAATAATTAATTGCTAACATGGCAATCTACGTGCATGCCATGTCAGTAAAGTTAACAAATGTTAACTTTTTCACTCCATTTAGGGTGATTTGGCAAATAACATAAATTTAATAATTAAAAGAGGCAAAAAAATTAAATAGATGTCTAAAATGACTATTTTTATAAAATTAGAAGACCAAATAAGTCATTATGCTTAAATATTATCATAATGAGCGCTCATTACTTAGCAATTACATCATAATTTTCCGCATATTAAGTTTTGGACTAGAAGCATAGAGCCAATGTTGATTTCTTGAAAGCTGCTTTTCATTTATGAATTTCTTTCTCTGTAATCTTTCACATAATCATAGATGAAAAGTTTCAAAAAATTGTTGCGAAAAATCGAGTTCTAATTGTTTTTAGAGAAAGTAACTGCTAATGGATAAAATTCATGAAGAGGTACAAATAAGGACTTTCAGTTAAGAATTTTGCATATTGTTTTCCTTGGCGTCTAGACAACAATTATTTGTTTAAAGCTCTTGGTCTAGTTCGTTTGTACCTCAAGACAACATAATCATAGGTGAAGAGTTTCTCAAAATTGTTGCGAAAAATCGAGCTCTAATTGCTCTTAGAGAAAGTAGTTGCTAATGGATAAAATTCATGAAGAGGTATGAATGAGGACTTCTTGTTAAGAATTTCGCATGATTGTTTTTCTTGGCGTCCAGACAACAATTAATAGTTTAAAGCTCTTGGTCTAGTTTGTTTGTACCCCGACACAACATTTATATGGTTAGAATAAAAGCGTAAGCAAGATGTAAGATCAAGAATTAAAAGGTTGGAATCTTGTCTCAATTCCTCGGAAACAAAATTGGTTCACAAAAAGGAGACTAAAATCATGCTAGCAACGATAAAGGCTTCTAAAGAAATCAAACAGTGGAAGGAGTAGAAATCCAAGTCAATTGTGAGAAGGAAAGTGAAGCAAATTCATGCAACTACAACATCCATACTGAAACTTAATTGCCAAATAAATTCAAAAGAGATTCTGATAATCAACTGGATGAATGAAAGGGGAAATTACTGAAAAAGTATAACTGAAAGCACATCCAGCTTCCTCTCATTGAAGACCAATGGAATAGAAACTTCAACAAGTAAGGAGTTTGATTTTAGTTAGTTAAATTGATCTATTTTGCAAAATAAAAGGCCTTTTAACTGAAAGAAGCTCAAGATAGAATTCAAATGAAAATTTGATGCTCTACTGTCAAAAGTTGAAAGAATCACTCCTAATTTGAAAGCTCTTGATCAATACAAGACTATTCAAGAAAAGGAATGATATGTAACTAAAGAAATTAAATTACCCAAAAAAGAGGAGTTTGGTGTCATTGGATGGCAAATTGATCCTTTTGAATATTCTGCAATGCAAGCTTACCTATTAAGCGCAGATGTTGGGTCAACTCATTGTTCTTTGGACCACATAAACTACCAAAATAGGATTAAGTGAACAAAGAAAAAGAAAAAAAAAAGTTTTGAAGTTATTTGGCGAGGTTCCAAAAGCTTGGGGTCATCTGCTCAATATTTTTTGCTAGAACATTCCCAGAAAAGTATGAACCTCCACTAGATCATGCAAATACTTATTGGACAATACTTTCCAAGTAGATCAGCTTTAAAATTCTATGTTAGAATAATTAGTGGCTACTATTTGGCAATGAGGCAACTTGAATTTTTCAAAAAGAGGGAATGATTCAACGTTTAATAGACTCATAGGCAGTTGCTTTGGTAATTCTACATCATGTTGTAATAAGTACCAATGGGTCAAGGTGGCAATCGGGCAAGTTAAGTCGTGTCATTTTGGGTTTGGATCTTTTCAAGTTAATTTGAGTTTTTCTAGTTTAAACTTTTGAGTTCAATTCAAGCTTTTAGAGTTAATGTTTATTTTACTTTAGATGTAATTATACCTTTTCACTTTGAAAACTTAATTATATCTTAATAATTTAAATATTTCCATCTTAATATAAATTCTTAATTATTACTTTTAATTATATTTTATTAAAATCAATATTTGTTATTTATTCACATCAAAATGTTATAACTTCGATATGATATAATACTACATAATAAAAGAAAATAATAATTTAAAAATATATGGTACTCTTTATATACTTTCTTGTTTTAATATTTGATAACATGTATTATATGTTTTAAATATAAAACTCTAGAATCAACTTTAGACTTTGGTACCATTTACGATAAACAAAAAATTGACGAATTTAATTTTATGAAATTAGCAATAATTTACTAGTAACGCTTGGCATTATACTTTCTTATTAAATTAATTACAATTCACAATAAATATTTAATATAAAATTTTTAACTATTAAATTATTAAGTTATTTTACTTGAGATGAAATTAAAGGCCATGGATGGCTCATGAAATCAATAGTTGGGATTAGAGATGTTTGATAAAACATAAAACTTGTCCATGTGCGTATATTTTAATTTATTACAATTCCCAAAGAAAAATTTTCACTAATTCTAACAAATCAAGCCCCCATTGCCCAAGGATTTATCGACAATTGAATCACTCACTGCCTACTAAAATCTAGATACACAAACTATCATGCAAACCACAAGTAAGTCGTAGTCAATACCCCAGCCAAAGCAATTGTTGTAGTTAAGCTTACAAGATCTCCACACTCCAAACGTAAGGTCATTATCTATTATCCAAATAAAAATCTCTAAAGAACAAAAGGGACTAAACAAATCATGGGAGTATTGAACTAGTTCAAATAAGAACTTTGCTGCCTTTATCATCCTCAAATAAGAAATTAGCCCCAGAATTCGAGTGAAAGATAAGAATTCACATTAAACCAATCAACCTTGTTAATATTGCATCAACCACAAGCTACACCTTTCAAGAAAATTGTAGCCTTCATCCTTTACAAAGAAGAAATTAAGCCCTATAAATATTTTATACTTCCCACAATTTTCCAACTCACAACTTAGCTTTACATTTAACAATGTGAAGTAGTTAATCTAAAATCTTTTGTGCTATCGATAATGACCTAACTTGCTCATACACTTTTACCTTGAAATAATGCTTGGAGCCTATTAAACATTGTGTAACCTTCGTCATCTTCAAATAAGAAATTAAGCGCTTTACATATTTGATGTTTCACGCGATCAACCAACTCGTAGCTTAATAATGACATCCTCTAATCTATCAACTCATAACTTAGCTTAACAATTAACAATATAAGGTAGTTCACCGAAAATCGTTTTTGCTGTCATGAATGTCGTAAATGGTTCATCCACTTCTACCTATCTTGAAATAATTCTTGGAGTCTTAATCATCATTTTTAAGGCTTCCATTCCAATTTCTGGACTCAAATTAAGATCAAATTGGTAATCAGACCAATCAACCTTGTTAATTTTGCTTCAACCATGAGCTACACCTTTCATGAATATAGTAACCTTTGTACTCCTCAAAGAAGAAATTAAACCCTTTACATTGTTGATATTTTAACTCGTAGCTTAACAGTTAACAATGGCATCTCTGATATACCAACTCACAACTTAGCTTAATAGTTAACAATGGAAAGTAGTTAACCTTAAATCATTTACGCTATTGGCTCTTCCACTTCAATCTTGAAATAACACTTGGAGCCCAAAAGCTATTCCTTTCGAGAACATTTTAGCCCTTAATCTTATCCTCAAATAAGAATTAAGCCCTTAACATATTTGATATTTCTCACTATCTACCAACTCATAGTCTAACATTTAACAAGGACATCACTAATCTACCGACTCATAACTAAGCTAAACAATTAAAAATGGATAGTTAATCTAAAATCATTTATGCTATCATGAATGCCCAAATTGGCTCATCCACTTCTATCTTGGAATAATTCTTGGAGCCCTAATCATTCCTTGAAGGCTTCCTCTGAATTCTTGGTGACAATGACTCCCACTGCCGGCCCAAATGTAACTAGGTACTGAAAAACTATAGCATTAGCACGCTCTCAGCATAAATTTAAAATGCTTTTACTAACCCAAACTACAAGCATTACCAATACAATCTCAAACACAGCCCTCAACAGTAGAACACTTTCCCTTTTCTGCACATTTTATTCTGAATTTTGTACAGCCAGACAGGAAAATAGGTCATTGTCAAAACTCTTTCATTTTTGGTAGTTGTACCTAGTCATTCCAATACCTAAATGATGTGCGGATGTATAGTCATTTCAAGAATTTTCTTACCGTTTGACAACAAATTGCAGGATTTGTTTGTGTGAGGGGATTTGACCAGAAATCACGAGCACCCCGTCCTCTAATGGCCAGACTGCATTTCCCAGCCAGCAAGTTGACCAGAGGAAAAGGAAAGGGTGCAGCAGAATATGAGTAAATGATGGAACTTTCATAAGGGTCCAAACAACTAAAAGTTGACAAAATAACAATGTACGATAAACGAGAGTGGAATTGCATTTTACAATACTGACGTGGTTTGTAGGAAAATGTGAAAATCTTTGTATAACTCATAATCACAAAGCCATGTAGTGCTAATACTGTTTAAGAAGGTTCTAATTACTTAGTTTCATGCTCAAACTTTGAGCAATTCTTCAGAGATCAGCTTCAACAAACGCTGCCTAATGCTAATTGACCAAACTTTTCCTACAATGAAAATAATATACGGCCAAGGCCATCGTCAAGCCTCTAAATGTGCACACGGACATAAATGCTTTTATCCCTTAACAATTGATAAACAATTAAAGGAAAAACGAGTGAAGCTTACGGGAATGTTCAGAATGAAAAGGTGGTCCAGTTTGTGATCTGGGAAAGACAGTGATGAAGTATAAACTCAGAAAAAATTATGAGAACTTGTTAATATGGGAATGTCACCCAGAAATTACAGTTGAGACGGATTGGCAAACAACTAAGGAATCTAGGAAACTGCGTATCAGAATTTAGGGTTTTAAGTTTAGCTCAATTAGTTCATATTATTATCTTTATCAAAAAAATATCAGCGTACAGTATTCAAAAATTCGACTGAATTAGTCTAACTGTTTTTGATAAAGTAACTTCTAGTTCATACAACTATTTTTAATAAAGTAGCATCTATCAGGCTTGAGGTTTAAATTCAACACATACAACATTTCTAAAATAGCATATAACAAGTTTGGCCAAAATAACTGAATGTCGGATAGAACTCAGAAAAAAAAACGATTACACTCCAATTGCGTAATGATCTCAAATGCCAATTCATATTCTAGAGTTTCAACGTTACCAATTACCTTGCTCAAGTTCGGCAAAAATCCAAGCAGTTATGCGTTCTATCTCAAGAAACCGAATAGCATAGAATTATATGTCTCAATATTGAATCGTGGAAAGAAATACTGAACGAATCAACGCTTTAAGCTCTTTACAGAAAAAAATATAGACAAGATCGAAAAATTCATCATAATTGTTAAATGCTTCTTTCCCCAAAATAGCTAAATTAAACAGTAGCAAACCTGGGGGAGAAATGAGATAAAAGCGCAGGAAAGCTGCACCGGATAACAGTTTGAATGGAAAGAAAAAAAAGCGAACCGCGTTTCATTTTTCTTTAATCGAAACAGCAGATCTAAGGGCACATGAAAATATCAGGAATAAAAAGCTCGACTTTATTTAAACACTAGACAATTTTAAACGAAAGATAAACATTCAAATGGACGATCTGGATCGAGAAACGAACCTCTTTTTGAATTTGTAGGATAATGAAAGAAAATGATGAAGCAGCAGATGATTTAGTTTGAGAAAGATGACAGGGTAGTGTTGGAGAATTTGCCGCCTTTTTTCTCTTTCTCGGCTCCTTTCCCTCCTTAAATTTGAAGGCCCCTTCGTTTTTTCAGCCCCTGTGATGCTCGGCTGGCGCTGGGCTCCTGATCGGACTTAGCGGCCTGTATTTCACTGGCTTATTGATCCAAGCTTTAGAGGGCATTTGTTCTGTTAAATACTTAAACATTTAGGCCTGGAATATTTTCCAGGTTTTCATTTTTTTCTTTTTAAGTATTTTCCAGATTTTCTTTATTCAATATCTGAAAGATTAACATGTATGTTTGTGTCTTTGAAATATATTTATGCATGGTGCTTTACTTGCGAGTTAGTTTTTTTTTTATCAGTACGATACTACTTGTTATTTAAGTAATCAAATTTGGCATTGATATGAAATAAATATTTTATCATAAATATTATGTGATTTCTCCGATGGTCCAATATGATAATAATATATCAAATATTAACGTATTGAATGAAAAATAATTATAATTGAGGTATTTTTCATGTTTGTGTTTTATGACTAATGAAGATTAATTTTTTCGGGGATATATGGTTGCTCCCAACAATATCGTCTCCAAAGTTTGAATATATATTTTTCCTTAATAGTACAAGATTTGAAAAGAAAATATTTTATACTTCGAAAATTTGGGTTCCATTTAATTTCTAAAAATATTTTTTATTTATATTTATATTTTCTTTTTCTTTTTTTAAAATTTTTTATTTTTTATTTTTCATTTTTTAAAAATTGAATAACACAAATATATATTGTTTAAAAAAAACTTAAGAGTTTTCAAACTTTGGTAAAAAAATCAATTAAGCTTATTCGCAAAAAAACGCACTTAATTAAATACCTAAACTCTCAAATCATATCAATTAAGTTCCTTAACCAATATTTTTCGTTTTGACCATTACATCATTGACGTGGCCATTAATGACGCGGACATGATGGTCTATGTCGAAAAAAATTTATTTAAAATTATTTAAAATTTTTATATTCAAAATGAAACTTGACAAATGGATGTCCAAGAACGATTGTCCAAGTTCTTGAACAATCATTTGTCCATTAAAATTATAAATTTTTAAACATTGTTCAAATTTTAAAAAATATTAAATTTTAAAAACATAAAAATTATCAAAAAAATCATTTAAAAGTTTAAGCTGAAATGAATTCTGGACATGTGGTTGTTTAGACTGAATTCAAGATAACTTTTATAAATTATATAAAGTTTAAAAATAAAGATCAAAAATATTTTCTTTAAAGTATGAGATTTCCATCAATAATTTAATTTTATCGGTAATTTTTAAGCTATATAAAATAAAAAATAATAATTTAGAAAGACAAACAAATATTTTTAATTTTATTAATTATACTGATAAAGTTTAAAAAACGTGTGAATATATCCTTTTCTTTTCTTTTTTTACATGTGCATTAAGTGTAACTAATCATAGCTAATAGTTATTACAATTTAAATAAACTAATTCTATGAAGATTTCAATCAAGTATATTAATGTATAGCACTAGATGTAAGTATGTAACTATCAACAGCTAATAGTTATTATAATTTATTAAAATAAATAAATTAGGTGAGATTTCAATTTAGTATATTAATAATGTTTTTTATTTACTTAAAAAAACAAATTGAAAGAACTTTAATATCATTAAATTTAAAATAATTTTTAAATAAAAAATCAATAAATATTTTTATAAAGTAAATAATTAAAATTTATTAAATTAAAAATAAATTTATATAATTTAGAAAAATCATCTAGAATGAATATGGACATATAGTTGTTTAGATATAAAATGAATCTAAACACTGGTATGTCCAATTTTATTTTAGACTTAAACATTTAAATGATGTATAACATTTTTTTTTGAACTTTTTGAATTTTATTTAAAATTTTTATAAATTTTAATGATGTTTTGCAAATTTATAATTTTTAATAAGTTTTTTTTATTATTTTAAAAAAATTAAGTTCGAAATGAACCTAAACCAATAATTGTCCAAGTTAATTCTAAACTTTTTTTTGTTGTTGGCATGGTAGTTGACAGGGCATCGCCACGTTAACAACTATTTCTAACATGGACTGCCATGTCAACACTGTTAATAATCACATCAGCTACGTAAAGTTTAAAGACAAAGGATGTTGGTCAAAAGGTTTAATGGATGCAAATTGGGAGTTTGAAGCTTTAATTGAGTGTGTTTATTTCGCAGAGGGCCTTAATTGGTTTTTGTTTTGCCAAAATTCAAAGGTTTTTTTACCTTTTAAGCCCCCAAAAAATTGTCCAAATGTCACGTGTCAACATCATATGAAACCACCATTTGACATGATGGTTTCGTAGAATGTTTGTTAGGATTTGTGCTTAATGCGGTGGATGAATAAACAAATTTTTCTACATGATTATTTAAGATTTTTATATGTTTATTCTTAATGGTTTTTTTTATATAGAAAACAAGAAACACCCTAAACTAATTAGCGAGACACTAATATAGAAAAGGTGACTTCGATTGCATCCACTAATAACAAATTGCTAACACCCAATGCAGTTCATAAAAAAAAAATCAAATCCATGTCAAGCTCCAAGTTATCATTGGCAAGCTAGTCGATAAAAAAATTCTCCTCCTTTGGGACATACTTCAACTACCACTGCTAATCTCTTCTGAACAAATCCCTAATATTTTCAATGATGCAAAACAACAGATTGTGTAATGACTCAGTTTCCAATGGTATTGAAAAAGGCGATTTCGGGATCCCGTTTCTGTAAACCGGGTCTGCAACATTTAATAATGATGTTTACGAAGCTAAAGTATTGATGAATTGAAATTTGGTTAAGTGGTTTAACCGAAATTGTGAGTATTAATGACTTAGGGACTAAATTGTAAAAGTATAATAATTATAGATTTTTAATTAGATTAAGGCTTGGGGACTTAAATAGAAATTATCCAAATGACTAAAATGGAAAAATAAACATATTCTAAATAGATGGTTGTGGGATGTGATGTTTAATGTCATTAGTTTAAGTTAATCAAATATTAAAGCTTAATTAAACATGATTAAGTTAATTAATTAAGTTTAATTAAATTTAGACCTAGTATGTATACAATGTGATAGTCGAAAAAGATGAAACATCTTCATCTTTCACCACCATCCACCACTGAAGGGTTTGGGAAGCTTGGTTTTTAACTTTCAGCCCTTAATTTCAAGTAAGTCCCTAACTATTTTTCTTTAATTTTTACAGATTTGAGGTCGTGGGAGCTTGAATTAGCCAACACATATACTAATTTGTAAAGCTATTAAAGTTTTGAAAGTTTCCATTGTTGAGAATTGATTGAAATTTGTGTGAAATTGGTTGAAATTAAGCTCAATTTATGAAAAGGACTAAATTATAAAGTTTAATTGTTAGTTTTGTACCTTAGGGACCAAATCAAATAAAATGAAAAATTGTCATGAATTGTTGGTATGGGTAGAAAATAAAGGGTCCTTAATGATTTTTGGTGAAATTGGATTTTAATCCGAAGCCCTAAATTGAAAGTTATGTTTGTCTCGATTTTAGGGATTAAATTGAATAATTTTCAAAATTTGTAAAATTTTGTATTTGATTCTGACTCGGCTGGAATTTGATATTGTGATGTGTTTTATGATTATACATAGCTAACGATAACATTAAATCGTCATGAGGAAAGGAAAAGCAAAAATCGTCGACGAGTAACGCGCGAAAATCTCAGTTTATACATTTATGATTTAAGGTCATTTTAATTTATGCATTTTCATGTTATCTATATGTGAGATTTTCAAAGTGATTATGTACAGGAAATTTGAACTATTGGATTGAGTTTGAATATGAATTGCTGAAATAAATGACTAAAGTGAATAAAATGTAATATAACATGAATTGTTTAAAATATGATATGTATTATGGAATTGAGTGAAAATATGTATTGAATGATATGGATTAAATAGGATATGATAATGAATTGAATTATGATGGTGGATATGATTGAAAAATGATATAAGTATTAAATTGTAAATGTTAATGAGTATTGGTACCTTATTAACTAGTCAGGATGAGTTGGATATAATTGGCATGTCATAAGATTGGATTGTGTGCGGGACAATGCATTTACGCGCCAATATACACTATGTGTGCCAGTACGCATTTCAAACGCTAGTATGCACTTACGTGCCATTAACCCTACTTCAATTTATCTGATGATGCACTTCGGTGTAAGTTTGGTGTGTTGGTTAGATGATTCGAGTATCCGTCCGAATCTAATTCAAGTTAATAGGAGATATGAATCAAAAGCTAGTAAATAAATTGGATATGGTAGTGAATTGAAATAAAGATGATACATTATCATAATGTGATTTTGTTGTAAACGAGCCCTAAGGGCCACAGTGAATACAAATGAGTCATCAGACTCCAAAGCTAATTCGAATAGTATTAAAGCCAAAGCATAAGAGATGAATGTCTTGGTACACAAATGATATGATGCTAATGGCATATTGTATAAATGAATGTTTGATCATGAAATGGTATGAATTGAATGATTGCTAATGGTTAAATGAGTTGAAGATAGTTATATATATATGATGAAATATTGGTAAGGTTGTTTTGAACTTAATATAAGTATTTTCCATATGCAAGTGATGGTTGGAAATTGCTTGCCACCTTGTAACATGAATTGGTTGATTATTTTGTGCATATAAGCATGTTTATTTTGAAGTGTATCAGTAATGCTTCTTATTTATGTCTTGGTTCATAAACATACCACTGAGCCCTTCATTTTGGTCTTTTGGCATGTACCTAGGGACTTTTGGTAAATGTATCAAATGCTTAAGTTGTATGTGATATTATCTTTTGTTAATGTTTTGAAATTGTAATTGAATGTGTTCAATTAATTGGGTTGGTGTCTCATGATAGATGGTTATTGTCAAAATGTTGCCTACATAAGAGTACGGGGGACTATTAAGCAAAGCTAGACACAGATTGACTAAATTACGTAGAGTCGCCACTAATCAATTAGGACTAGGTTGGTTATCCACCTATCATCTAAAATTCTAGAATTAATACTACGAAAAAATCCTAATAAATCTAAACTCGATCTCATCACCGAATTCCAGGTTTGGGAGTACGGTTACGTGTGGGGAAGGTTATAACACCCCACAACGCCTATTCGGGGTTAGTCCTATGAGGTCTTAAGAGCTAGATTTTTTTTATTTAAGCATATTAGTGTCTTAATCTAAGATAAAATCTTACGGAAATCTTAAATAAAAACTCTAAAAGAAATGCCTCCGGTTTACTTGTAGTTCGATTAAGATGTGTTCACCAAACTTATCTAACTTGAAACTTAAGTTAGAGATTTTTACTTTTAACTGGAGCCCTAAAGGACACCTAAATAACTCTAATAAAATGTCTTCAATTACTAAAATTAATTTTATTTTAGAATTCTACTAAAAAAAACCTAGAATTTACCGATGAATTAAGAGAAATATTAAAATACATCTACAACTTATTCGATTTATTATTATGTATTAGGCCCAATTTGTCCGGCCCACTAAATCAAATAAATAAAACCAAAAATAAATAAATAAGTCCAAAACATCAAAGTCCATTTACAATAGTTATCAGTCCAAACTACAACGGCCCAATATAGCCCAAAATTACAATGCCCGACAGGCCCAACAACTTGAAAATTTTCAGAAAGCCAGAAACCTTAGGGTTTCTGGCGCCGCTGCTTTCGTGCCACATCAGCACGCTTCGTCCCGAGACCTGACATCCTCTGCCGTCGTTTCACCAAAGAAGCAAGAGGTCTGCTTCCCCGTCGTTGACTGAGCATCACACCTGCAAAAAAAGACAAGGAAACAGAACAGGAACAGAAAAGAAACAACAAGCAACAGTAGAATAAACAGTAGAACAACAGTGTATAATCGGCTATAAAAGCCATCAACAACATGTAATGATTTTTTTTACACACGATATCAATCAAAAAAGCAGAACTCAAAGTTGGAAAAGGTTATTTTTTAATTAGTTTTTTTATATAAAACATAAAAACAAAAAAGAGGGTTTGAAATCTACCTGTTGCTTTGTACCTCGCCACCATCGAAGCTCCTATTCGTTCTCGAAAGCCATGGGACCTCTTTAAGGTCTTAGTTCAGGCTTCGCTACAAAAGACACGACGGGTCAGAAGGCAAAGAGGGAGCGGTGTTTAGATTTTTTTTTCTTTTTTAGGCTTTCGCCTTTAAATTCGAAATTTAGAAAGAAAAAAAAGGGGAAGGAAAAGGGCCGGAAAGGAACTTTTTTTGAACTCCATCGACCAGAGGCGACGATCATCGTCGTCGATGACCGGTGGCCACGACGTATGGGTGACGGTGCCCATAGTCGGAGCAAGGGCTAGTTCAAAGAAAAAATAAAGTTTTTTATTTTTTTGAAACTGAGTTTAAAATGATTTTTTTTTGTTTATTTTGTTATTAATATCCCATGTAAAACGACACCGTTTTGGACTAGTTTTTCAGACATCAAAACGACGTCGTTTTAACAAAATCCGCGTGTAACAGCCTAATTTTCAGCGGTATCGGGAATAGAGATTTGAGATCACTAAATCCGACGGGTGAGTTGAAAATTTAGTAAATTAATACCTATGAGTCAAATGTGAATATAAAAGCATTTTTGAATTAGTGAATTTGGTGATTTAAAATAATTAATTAGGTAAATTGGGTCGAGAATGAGGTATCGAGACCTCGACTTCATAAATCGAGCCATAAATATTTTTAGAAATATTTATGAAGTGATGGTGAGGTAGTAATAAAATTTAGTCAGAAAATTTTGACGTTTGGGTGGTTAATTAAATAAAAAGGACTAAATTGAAAAGGGTGTAAAAGTTGCTAAAGGATTAAATAGCTCAATTGTTAAATGAGGAATGACCTAAAGTGCAAATAATCCCAAAGGATACATTTTGGGCGGCAATTGCTGAGAAAAATGAGGAAATGCGTGAAACAAGGGCAAAATTGGAAAATTGACAAAATTGGCTAAATAAAAATGGGACTAAATTGGAATATCTAGAATTCTCTTCATTTCTCTTCATATTCATCAGCTGAAAAACAGCCATGGAGGAGGGTTCAAGCTGGTTTTCATACTCTAGCTTCATGTAAGTTTAATTCTTGCTTTCTCCTTGAAATTTTTATGTTTTTGGACTCTTACAATTGGGTCCAACTTACTATTTCATTAGTTTTTGATTCCATGTCTAATTTTTGAAGTTGATATGGATGAGTGCTGGAAGTATATGATGATTTGGCATGGAATTAGAGCTTTAAATTGTCTATATTCTGATTTTATTGAAAGAATTGAATAGAAAGTGAATGTTTGGGACCTAATTGTAAAAGAGTTTGAAGTTAGAGTTTTATGTGAAAATTATGAATTTCAATAGTTATGAAATAACTTATAATGTCTAGAAAAGTATTAATTGAGAAAATTATCTTAATTTAGAGGTTAATTGAGCAAGGACTGAATTGTATGAATTGTGAAATTTGGGGTAAAATGGAAATCAACATTTTGCACTAAAACTGTTTTGGGCAACAGCAGTAGTTTAACTTTGAAAAATCACCAAAAATTGTAGAAATCGAATTAGAGGATGAATAAAATATTAAATTAAAGCTTATTAAGTCTAGTTTCTTATAAAAGAAATTATGTAAGCAATGGATTTGTAAATCATGAGATACAATAACTTTTTTGAGACAAGGTCAGAATGATTTCGGGTTCCCCTGTTCTGAATTTGTAAAATCATAAAAAATTGGATAAAAATAATTAGAGACTTAAATTTATATATTTAGAATCCTGAATGAGTTTATTTTCAAGAGAAACAAAGTAGGACATCATTTGAATCTTGTACGAGAAGATAATTAATTTTTAGTGAAGAAGGGTCGGAACTGTTAGACAGCAGAACAGGGGAGACTTCAATGAATAAACTGTATTAATTAGCCCAACCAAAAATTATGAAATTTTTATGGTAAGAAGAAATATGAGTCTAGTTTCTGGGAAAATTTATGGATATTAATTTGGAGTACTATAGCTCAAGATAAAAATAATTTAGTGACTATGACACCGATGGACAACTTGAATATTCACATAAGTAGATAGTGAAAATTATGGATAATGTTACTTACAAGTGTGTTGTTTATACTAAGGATGTGGATGGAGAGGAGGAGGAGGAAAATATACAAAAATATATGAATGACTTGTGTATAAATTGATCACATGCCCGATTATAATCAATAAGTGTTGGATTAGAAATGATATAATGTTTTATTTGGAATATTTATTATGAAATTATGCTTATCGTTATAATACAAAAATTGAACTTGTGAGTTTATATGTCTAAATTTTAGTGATTATTTGTTAATTTTATGAATTTCATGATGTGTTATTTCACATGTATTGATGATAAAATCGTGAATAATGTAAAAGCATGAAAATTGAATAAATGATAAAATTGAACATTTCAGTTTAGTGACAAGATGAATTGAAGGAAAAGACCATGGTTGGACCATGGCAACAAGTGATAAGTGATAGCTTCGGCTATACTTATCTGATCAAGGAAAAGTGAAAGTGATAAGTGATAGATTCGGTAATTTAAAACCCTAAAAAAGATCTTAAATATTGTTTATAATTTTTCTAAGGTAAATGGTAGGAAAGATCTTAAGTACTAATCTAAATCCAAATGTAAAAACCGTATGGTTTCATTAAAATATAACACCTACTTAATTAACTTCATGTCAACAATTATAGGATGGAAAAATGACCTACAGTTCCATTTTTTTAAACGAATAGTAATAAAATAGGAAAACTAATTGAATTGGCTAAAGCTAATGAATTTTTTTTTAATTCGACTGGATTATAACTTAGAAATTGTAACACATAAAAGTCCATTGGGTTAAGCCCAACTAATTGGTCCTAAGAAAATAGAGTGAAATCGGGCTACCAGCAGATTGGCCCATAAATTAAAAAAAAACAAATTCAAACAGAAAGTAAAATTCTATCTTTGCTCCAGTCAAACAGGTACAGCTGTTCCTCATTAATAGTTCTGTCGTTTCATCTGCCCAAAACAGCTGTAAAACTATAGCAGATCTTCTGAAAAATCTTTTGCTTATCTGCCTTCTTTTCAAACGTCACCAGTTCTTTCATTTCAGGAGTCACAATTCATTTTCCTGCTTCCAGGCCGATAGACTTGCACATAACATCTTCTCTTTTAACTTGAAGATCCCAAACAATTTTGCTCAATTTCTCCTCTAACCAGCCTTGAAGTCACTCCCTCCAGGTATTGTTCCTCACCATTCTTAAGTGTTTCTTTTGCTAATCGATGGGCTTCTGTGTTTTCTATCCTTGGGATGAAGTAGAAACTTATTTGTTGAAAATGTGACTTTAAGCTTTGAATATCACGTATAATTGCTCCTATTGTTGATCTGTCGCGATTTGCCTCTTGACATTTTGTGATAACCGTCTTCGAGTCTCCTAATATGTCCAGTATATGAAAGCCTATGTTAATTCCTAATTTTGTTGCTTGGAATCCTGCATGTGCTTCTGCCGCGAACGGAGATGCAACATTGTCATGAAAGATCGATTTTGTTGCTATGGTTCTGCCTCCCTCGTCTTTAACAACTAAGCCTGACGCTGATCGGAAGTTTAGTGAGTCAAAAGCCGCGTCGAAATATATAGCCACGTTCGCCCTTTGTATTTGCTGTTTGGGTATCGCATTTACTTCCAAGATAAGTGCCTTATTCTTGATACCGTCCAGTTCTGAAATGTAACTATTAATTTGTTTGGAGATATCTTGACTGGTCTTGACTTGCCTTCATATATTAGCTTGTTCCTATTTGCCCAGATGAGCCAAAGTCCACAACAAAAAAGTCTGCATTGCTCATTCGTCCCTTGATTGAAAACCCAAGTAAGCCAATTCCAAAGATCTGGAATGCTATTGTTAAAAACCCAGTTAAAGTTTAACTGATTCCATATTTTCTTCGTTGTAGGACACAATCGGAAAATGTGGTTGGTATCTTCTTCTCCTTGATGGCATCTCATGCAGTGATCCTCGATCGTCACTCTTCTCAGCTTTGGATTAGAAAAAGTGGGCATGTAATTCCATGAAATTTTCCACACTGTAATTTTGATTTTCGAGGGCATGTTTAGGCGCCACAATTTCCTGTAAAAGTTTTTAGTCTCGGCCTGTGCGTAATTACTAGGATTCATTGTAGTATCCTGTAATAGTTTATAGGTACTTCTTACTGAAAAGTTCCCAGATGGCTCTCCTCTCCACACCTGAAAGTCTTCATGGGTAGACTTTGTTAGCGGAATTTACAGTATTTTCCTAGCAATATCTGTAGGAAATGTACGGACTATCAAATCACTTTTCCATGTTCGATTATCTTCGTCGATTAAGTCAGACACTAATCTAATATTATCATTCCCGCTGTTGTTCTGTATTATGTCTTCAGTCACTCCCGACACCCAGAGATCAGTCCATACTGAAATGTGTTCTCCCTCGCCAACCCTCCAGCATAATCCTTCTTCCAATAGTCGTTTTGCTGACCAAATACTCCTCCAGGTAAGTGAAGGTGAGTTACTTAAAGGAGCATTTAAGAAATTCATCTCTGGATAGTACTTAGCTTTTAAAACACGGGCTAACAAAGAATTCGGATTATTAATAAGACGCCAACCCTGCTTCGCTAACAATGCTATATTAAATTTATCCAAACTACGAAAACCTAAACCGCCCCATTCTTTCAACGAGCACATATCCTTCCAAGCACACCAATGAATCCCCATTTTCCCCTTATTTTTCTGCCACCAAAACTTTGCAATTATACCATCCATTTCCATGCATAAAGATTTAGGGAGTAAAAAACACGTCATTGAATAAGTTGGTATAGATTGTAAAACAGCTTTGATAAACACTTACTTACCACATTGTGAGAGATATTTGATACTCCAATTATCAATTCGTTGTCTTACTCCATCCTTAAAAATTTGGAACGCTTCCTTCTTTTTTCTACCCACCAAGTTCGGTAGCCCTAGGTATCTTTCGGGATCACTTGAACTTCGTACTCCAAGCACTCTACCTATCGTTCTTCTTTCTTCCTCTTGCGTATTTTTATTTAAAAAAATAGTGGATTTTGAAAAATTAACTTTTTGGCCCGAGCATACTTCATATTCGTGCAGTATCTGTTTCAGAAAAATTGCACACCTCTCAGTAGCTTCCCCAAACAGCATACTATCATCTGCAAAAAGTAAATGTGAAACCTGCGGACCGCTTCTACTTGCCTTGACACCTCTCACTATTTTCTCTTGTGCTCTGTAAGCATTAAATTTTTGTCCGACTAGAATTTGTGTTTAATTTTCAAAATTTAAAAAAAAAATTAAAAAAAATAAAAATTGCATTTTGACCCCTAAACTTTTCCTAAATTTCATTTTGACCCTTAAACTTTCTTTAAATTTCACTTAGACCCTTAAACTTTCATTATATTTCATTTTAATCCTAAATTTTCTAAAAATTACATTTAGCCCCAGAAGTTTTGCTGCATTTGTGATTTGGTCCTTCAGACAAGTTACGTGATTTGGGGCACCCACTTCCCAGATTTTTAGGCCACAAACATGGGTGGCTGCTCCTTCCCCACTTGTTACCTGCAAAAAAGAAGCAAAACCAACTATAAAAAGGAGTTTAAACTCCAAAAATCAGAGGACCCCGACGAATCAAAAAAAAGGAGAAAAAGAAAGTTTCAAAAAAATTTTCAGCAGCAAAAAGAAAGAGGAGAAAGAGAAGAGGAGAGCCCGACCACAGCCTCCGAGGGCGGAGGAGATCGACGCAAGTGGCAGCGGCGGTGAAAGAGGCTAGAGCCGAAAGAGGGAAGGAAGAAGAAGAAAAGAAAGAAAAAAAAAGAAAAAAGGGGAAAGAAAAAAAAAAGAAAGAAAAAAATAAAAAATAATATATCGGGTCGACCCGACCCGGATTCAACCCGCGAACCGACCCAACAGGCCCAGCAGTAGCAGGCCAGCCCAAAAAAAAACTAAAGCAAAAAAAAAGCAGCAAAAAAGAAGAAGAAAGAAGCAGAAAAAAGAAGAAGAAAGAAGCAGCCCAAATGCAGGCCCAGCGCAGCAGCAGGCCCAGCAGGCCCAGCAGGCCCCCAGGCCCAGCGCAGTAGCAGACCACCCACACCAGCAGGCCAGGCCCAAGCCAGCAGCCCAACCGGCCAGCCCAGCAGAAAAAAAAAGAGAAAAAAAAAGAAAAAGAGAGAAAAAGAAAAAAAGAAAAAACAAGAAAAAAGGGGTTCAATTTTGTGTTACCCGTTCGGCGAAGCTTGTGTCTCGAGATTTTTTGGTAATTTCGTTTTTTAATTTTAATTTAATGCTCGTATTTTCTTCCGTTTTAATATTATTAGTATTTTATGCATTTTTATATTTTGGCATTTATATTTTTAATTTAATTTAATTTAATTCAATTTTTATTTTATTTTATTTTATTTTAAATACTTTGAATAAATAAGGCAACGAATCGATTTAACATGAACTCGTTGATTTCATCGCTATGTTAGGTGAATATCACCGGTTCGCGTTAAAATCGATACGCCCTTTTAAAATCGAAAAATATTCAAAAAATTCGTATTTTCAAAAAAAAAATCCTCGCGTTTCGAAATTTTCGTGTCTTCAAAAAAATTTCTCGTGTTTTCAAAAATAAGGTAACGAATCGATTTGACACTAATTCGTTGATTTCATTGCTATATTGAGTGAATATCACCGATTAGTGTTAAATGCGATACGTGCTTAATGAAAAATCAGAAAAATTTTCGTGTTTTCAAAAAATTCCATTTTTCAAAATTTTTCGTGTTTTTTTAAAAAATTTCCATATTTCTAAAATTTTCGTGTTTAAAAATTTCGTATTTTCAAAATTTTTATTTTTTTCAACAATTCTCGTGTTTCACAAATTCTCGTATTTTAAAATTTTTTATGTTTTAAAAAATAAATTTCTCGTGTTTCAAATATTGTCATGTTTTAAAAATTTTCATGTTTCTAAAATGTTCGTATTTCAAAAAATCCTCGTGTTTTCAAAAATTCTCATGTTTCAAAAATCTTCGTGTTTTCAAAATTCTAGTGTTTCAAAAATTTTCATGTTTTCAAAAATTTCCCCTGTTTTCAAAAATTCTCGTATTTTAAAAATTTTCTTTTTTTCAAAAAAAAAACTTCCGTGTTTTATAAATCTCCGTGTTTTCAAAAAATTCTCGACTTTCAAAAAATTTCGTGTTTTAAAAAAATTGACATTGTTTCATAAATTTCCGTGTTTCAAAAAAAATCCTCGTGTTTCATAATTTATCAAAATTTTTGTGTTTTCAAAATAAAATTGTGTTTTAAAAATAAAATTCGTGTTTTCAAAAAAAAATTCTCGTGTTTCAAAATTTTCGTGTTTTTTTAAAAAAATTCGTGTTTCTAAAATTCTTGTATTTTAAAATATTTCGTGTTTCGAAAAAAGGTTGTGTTTCAAAATTCTCGTGTTTCAATTGGATCACGACTAAATATTAAATTGAACTTGTATTTTTAAAAATTAAGACAACACATGTTTAACAAGATACCAATTTTGGGCGTCGCGAGGGTGCTAATACCTTCCTCGCGCGTAACCGACTCCCGAACTCGAATTTTCTCTGGATTCTTACGTAGACCTAAAATTACCTCTTTTTTAGAAAATTTAAAAATAAAGTTTTCTTCTAAAAAGAGAATTTATTAGGTGTCCGATCACACCTAGAAAAAAAGATCGGTGGCGACTCCTTTTTCAAATAAAATCGAGATTCAGTTTTCAAATTTTCAACAATCAATTCGATTAGCGCCTATCGCCAAAATTTTTAGGTCGCTACAGCTGGCGACTCCACTGGGGACCTTTTTTTCGAGAGTCGAGTCTAATGTTAAACGCGTGTTGTCAAAATTTTCAAAATTTCTTGTTCAAATTAACATTTAGTCGTGATCCTTAAATTTTTGTTTTCAAAAAAATCATGCATTTGCATCGTGTTGTATATATTCTAACTTGTTTTATCAGGTTGTTTTTCAGCTTTATATTTTTGCGGTTTTAGTTTTGGTTTAGTTTTTCTAAATAAAACGTAAAGGTTTACAAGTTTCTCCCCACACACCGTGCACGTGCATTTATGTTGCATAACATGAGCTCTATACCCGGGCTCCGTCCCTGTTAAGAGAAAGTAAACGCTACGCCTTCGTGAGTTAACTCGTTCCTCCGCACAGGCTAGTGAATACTTTCGGGTTACATATGACTTATGCTTTCGTGAGTTAACTTGTCCCTCCGCATAGACATAAGTAAATGTAATCCCTCGAATTGATCTTGTAAGCCTATGATGGGCCATGACCGAGGCTCTGTACTAATCTTAGTAGATGACAGTGCAGACGATTCGAGTACCCACCTAGAACCAAAACCGCATATAGTGAACCATACGAGCTATCCAATTAGAGCCGTGCCGAACCTCTGTCCGCTTATAGTCATCAAAATAAGTACACGGGGAAAATGCCTTTTGCCTTTCACTTACACTGTTTATGCAAAATAATTGGATTGGGTAGTTTAATTTGTTTTTCAAATTATATTTGTTGTGTTTACTAACCAAGTTTGTTTGTTTTTACTTTTATTTTCATCATGCATCATAGGCATCATATTAGGAAGGTGTTGATTAAAAGTTGGTTGCCAAAAAAATGGGTTTCTGATGGAGGAGTCAATTACACAAATAACCGAGAAGAATGCCGTGGTTCGGGACTGGTCTCTAAAAATTCAGAGAGAAAAGGGGGATAGTCTAGTGGAAGAGTGTGTCGCTAATTTGCCCGAACATATAACTGTAAATGTTCGCCAAAATAACTTTGAGAAATTGGTTCGAATTTGGAATCAGTGGGATTCAGACACTAGAGACATTTTCACTGAGAGGTATGGAGATATAGCTCACCTGATCACCATCCGTGTAGACGAACAGTTGATTCAAGCCATGGTTCGGTTTTGGGACCCAGCTTATCAGTGTTTCACCTTCAATCAAGAAGACATGACTCCAACCATAGAAGAGTATGCTGCTTTACTCCGCATCGACAATGTACAATTCGGCAAAATATATGTGAAGGAGCCTAAGCCGATGACCTTCAAGAAAAAGTTAGTGAGACTGACAGACATGACTGATGCATGAGCCGAAAAATAGATAAAGAAGAAGAATGAAACCATTTGCATTCCATGGTCCTCCCTACGAGATTTGGCTCTGAACCATCCCAACATGCTGAAAAGGGTAAATCTATTCGCTTTGGCCATTTACGGTTTGGCCATTTTCCCAAAAGTTCTCGGACATCTCGAAGTTGCAGTAGTTGATTTCTTCGAAAGGTTAAAACAAAAAATCAACCCTGTCCCGACCATCCTAGCCGAGACCTTCAGGTCCCTGAGTAGTTGTCGAAGAAAAGGGGAGGGACGATTTATCGGATGCGCGCAGTTGCTCAATGTTTGGATTTTGAGTCACTTCTGGAAGGTAGAGCGCACTCTGTTCCATATGTTTTCTAAAACATTCTCCCCGCTAGAAGCTTACCTCAATAAAGAATGGCCGAAGGAAGTCACCGAGCAACATTGGGTATCATTTTTTTAGAATCTTCGCGCCGAGAATATAACATGGAGAGCACCCTGGATCCGTCCTTCAGTTCTGCTATACAAATGTGGAAGCCAAGATTGGGTACCTTTACTCGGGTTATGGGGAGGAGTTGGATATGCTCCGCTATTAGTCCAAAGGTAATTTTTTTCCCGACAATTCCTCCCCGCAACTGGAGGATTAGCACAGTTCGAGTTCGCTTTCGCGGGTGAAGGATATATGAAGAGAGTCCGAGACACTGCAAAGTATTGGAAGGAAATTCATTTCATGGAATTAGCTTTGTATGTTGATACCCTTACCCAATATTACGACATATGGAGGAAACAACGGGTAAATAGTCAGCAAATCTCATCAACAAACTACACCATCCAGAATCCTTTCTCGGAGGAAACGCCGTTTGAGCTAGAAATGGCAAGACAAGAATTTGAACGAGAAAAGGCCAAGATGTCTCGGGACCTTAGTGCCCTTTAAGAAGAAAACTATCATCTGAATATTGAAGTTCAGGTTGAAAGGTCCAGGATTGAAAAAGTACAAAGAGAAGCCGAGATTGTGAGAAACGACTTAAGGGACCTTCATTTGGAAAACAAGAAATTAAGAAACACTATAAAGAATAGCGGGTTGGGCAAGTCTACAGCAGAATGGAAGGAAGAAATTAGCAATATCAAGGGAGGAATAGAGTTTTGGAAGGGAAAAGCAAAAAAAGAGGAGGAAAAGGCTGCGCGCACTGTGATAGAGTTAAGAAGGAAGAACGCCAAGTATGAAATAGTGACTGCAAAATTGGCGAATAGTCAGTCTGAACATCAAGAATTAAAAAGGAAAACACGAGATCTAGAAAATATGCTGCAATCTCGTCAACAACAATTAGATAACCTCTTGAAGGCTCTAGAAGAAAGAGTGAGCAGTACGATAGGGACATTCACGCGTATGAAGGAACTCTCAAAGAAAAAGAAATGCAACTTGACTTCTTGATCAATGAAATTCGTAAAGCGGCTATGCAAGTTGTTCAATTATCAGATGAAGCCGAAGTTCTCAGTTGCCAATTCCCTCTGAGCCAAAGATCGAGCATATCAGAGTTTTTAGAGCAAGTGAAGAAACAAGGCAATGTGGCTAGGAAATTTGTGTAACTGTTGGAAAAATGAGAACTTTGTGTAATAGACTATGTTGATAAATGAAATGCCTAAATATGGGGCTATCTTGAAATCAACACCAATTTCTTGCATTTCATTCATAACTTACATTCATTTGACATTCATGCATTCATTCATGCATCAATTCATTCATTGCATATCCCATACTCGTTCGCTGAGATTAAAGAGTACAATTCGCAGTTGCCAGACTTCAAGACTGGAACCACGTCATCTGTATAAAACACGCCGACAAGCTAGAATAATGGAGAATAAATTCAATGAGAGAATTGAAAGGATGGAAAGGGCTCAAAAGGAATTACAAGAGTAACTGGCCAAATCGCAACAAGAGACGAGAGACCTAATGGTGAGATCTCGAGAGGAATCGCTCGAGCAAAGAGATCAGATGGCTAAAATGATGGAGATGATGACAACTTTTGTCAAAGGAAAGGGACCCATGCAGAACTCCGATGTTATGGAACCTCGGTCAAGAATTCACCATGATCAGGATCCATTCTATCCCCCGGGATTCACTCCACCGCCCGCATATACAATACAAAGAGGGTATACTCAAGAGGAACCCACTGGCTTGGAACATCGACCTATGCCACCTGCTCCACCCACTAATTTGGGGCAAGGAATGTTAGCGTCGAACCCAGGGGCTAGTCCTGCTAATCCACTAGTTCCAGATCTGGATGACCCAGCAGAGGTAGCCAAGTTGAAATTGGATAACCATGACGCAAAATATAGGAGTCTAGAGGAAAGACTCAAAGCAATAGAAGGCACTGAAGTCTTCTCCGCACTAGGTGCCAAAGAACTCAGTTTGGTACCTGATCTAATTTTGCCTCTGAAGTTCAAAGTGCCTGACTTTGAGAAGTATGATGGACAAGGTGCCCAAAAGCACATCTCATTATGTTCTGTCGAAAGATGACCGGTTATGTGAACGAGGATAAACTACTCATACATTGCTTTCAAGATAGTCTAACAGGGTCAGCTCTTCGGTGGTACAATCAACTTAGTAGAGAAAAGATTCGATCTTGGAAGGACTTGGCGTCAGCATTTTGTGAGCAGTACAAGCATGTATCGGATATGGTGCCAGACCGTATGACCTTGCAAATGATGGAGAAAAAGCCATCAGAGACCTTTAGACAGTATGCGCAGAGATGGAGAGACGTCTCAACTCAAGTGAAACCCCCACTAACAAAAACGGAGATAACCGTTCTCTTTATCAATACTTTAAAGGCACCGTTTTATGACAAATTAGTGGGAAGTGCCACGAAAGATTTCGCGGATATTGTAATATCCGGTGAACTCATAGAGAATGCCGTCAAGAGCGGTAGAATGAAAGGATTAGAAGGCTCAAGAAAAGCAGCACCCTTAAGGAAGAAAGAGCCAGAAGCCCTCATGGTGGGAACTGGGAGTCGTTACATTCCCAATTCGTATCCTAATCAACCCCGACCTCGAGATTATCCACCCTGGAATTTCCATTATCACCCTCAAACCCCTTACTACCAAGCACCACATCCGTCCTGCCCCGTATACGCCACGAACAACCAAAGACCCGTCACCACTTTCCCACAAAACACGGTACCCGCCCAAAGCCAACCCAGAAACGAACCAAGACCATCAAGGCCTAATCCCGAGAGACCGCAATTTACCCCCATCCCTGTGTCGTATGGGGAATTGTACCCAAAACTTTTAGAAAAATAGCTAATTTCTCCCCATTACATGGCACCCCTTAAACCTCCATACCCAAAGTGGTACGATCCAAACGCTAGTTGTGCATACCACGCAGGGAACCAAGGGCACTCTACTGAGAACTGTCTCGCTTTCAAAAGGAGAGTTCAAGGACTCATTGACGCGGGTATCCTACGATTCGATAGTGCTAGTAACGCCACGGGGAACCCGTTCCCTAACCATACCGAAGGGAATTTGAGCACAGTGGGGAAAGAGGATGAATGGAAGGTCAGAAGATGTGTGGCAGAAATAAGGACGCCTCTGCAGAAAATCTGGGAGGTATTAGTTAAGAAAGAATTGCTCTGTCACTCTGATAGAGTTTTTGGAGAAGAAGGTCAAAGTTTTTGCAATTTTCATGGGATTGTTGGGCACGACATTCAGTCGTGCCAGGACTTTAAAAGGTTACTTCAAGACCGGATGAATAATAAGGAGATCAAGGTCCTTAACAAGAGTGAAGATGCCAACGAAAGATAAGTATGCGTCTCTGATAGCCAATCATCAGGGCCCCCTGATAGTGCTGATCGACCGTTGGTAATTTATTACGACGCGATGAGAGAGCTATTGAAACCACAGATGGTAATTGAAGTACCATCTCCTTTCCCGTATAAGGACAACAAACAGTACGTGGAGATATGATGTTAATATCATTACACGGAAGTTGAAAAGTCCAAGCCATAATTGAAGATGTTGGGGAGGTAGTCATTTTACTCGAAGTGGACGATGCTATTCTAAAGAAGTTGAATCGGTAAAGAAAAGTAGCAACTCGAAGTAAAAAGGGAAAGCAGTGATGCACGAGGTCGAAGTCGAGCAAGAAATTCCACCGTGCAAGAAACTAAAAAGCCTGTGAATGAGGAAGAAGCTCAAGAATTCTTGAATTTATTAAGCACAGCGAATATAGTGTGGTGGAACAACTGAGCAAGCAGCCAGCACGAATCTCAGTTCTATCTCTACTGTTAATTCAGAGCCACACCGGAACGCTTTATTGAAGGTGTTAAATCAAGCTTACATGGCCAACAACATATCTGTCGAAAAGCTTGATAGGTGGGTAAACAATCTGAATGCGGACAACTTCATCTCTTTAGTGATGATGAGATACCGCTAAATGGTAGAGGTTCGTGGGCATTCAGAGCTCATAACGAACGTAT